>NC_048299.1:86082263-86382263 GCF_013100865.1 Trachemys scripta elegans
TTTAAATCTGTAATAGAATGACCAGGGAGATTGAAGTGTTCACTTACTGGCTTTTGTATGTTACCATTCCTGATGTCCGATTTGTGTCCATTTATTCTTTTGCGGAGGGACTGTCTGGTTTGGCCAATGTACATGGCAGAGGGGCATTGCTGGCACATGATGGCATATATAACATTAGTAGATGTGCAGGTGAATGAGCCCTTCATGGTGTGGCTGATGTGGTTAGGTCCTCTGATGGTGTCGCCAGAGTAGATATGGGGACAGAGTAGGCAACGAGGTTTGCTACAGGGATTGGTTCCTGAGTTGGTGTTTCTGTGGTGTGGTGTGTACAATTGGTGTGCGTACTTCCACCTTTTCATGTTCTCTGTATGTATAAATATCTTCTGTCTGTGTGTTCCACTCTATGCATCTGAAGAAGTGAGCTGTAGCCCATGAAAGCTTATGCTGAAATAAATTTGTTAGTCTCTAAGGTGCCACAAGTACTCCTGTTCTTTTTGCGGATACAGACTAACACGGCTGCTACTTTGAAACCTAAGAAATGAAAAAGTCTTCAAGACCTTCTGTTGTGTACATTTGTACAAATACTATATCTGAATAGATCTACTTACCTAAGAAATAGGGGTATAAATGAATGGCATTTTTAGAAATATATCCTATTAATTAAGGTTATCCTTTCAAATTAATTCATTCTGGCAAAACCCACATTTCTATATGAAAGTATCTGGTTCTGTTTCCCCTTGTCTGTGCCAGCTGTACAGCACCGAAGGACTCATAATGCAAGGGGATTCCTCAGCTGAACACTTACACTGGTTGTTGTAAGACTACTTCACATTACCATACTGGTGCAGAACAGAAGAGGCTCTTATCCCACAAACCAGAACCTAAGTTTGTTTCCCTGTTTATCTGTATTAGGATTATTATTACCTCATGATAATGAGGTCATGGATCAAATCTGAGAAATGGTTTATTGTAGTTTCCCCAGGATTTGCATTTCCTATGATATGTGGCATGACCCCCAAGTCCTAGACATTTAAGGAGGAGTGTAAATTGGTTGCATATGTACAAATACACATCTGAGGTGTTCTGCTTTGGTCTAGCCTGGTGACAGTTGGCTAATGCTCTCTTTGTATTAGTATGCATCTATCCACGTGCTTATCTGAGAATCTAGATTCTAGGTGCTTGGGTTGGGATTTTCAAAGATGCCTAAAGAAATTTGACTTGCAATGGGAGTTGGGCACCATCCTTCAGACTCTCTTGAAAGTCCCAGCATTTGGAATAGTAGCTTTAAATAACATTAAGTAATGTGCATATGTTTGTGTTAGTACAGTGCACACCTTAGGCATTAATAAGATGGACAGCAGCATAAAGATATTATGGAAGTGTTTATCCAAACGGTAAACCTCTTACAATTAAAATACTGCAAATGAGAAATCGGTGAATCAGTAATTAAGAATATCATCCTAACAATAAACTACCAGTGATGAGTGGACCTGATATGATGATATATTTGAGAAGCCCTTGAAAACTTAATGGGAAGAGGGAAAAGGACACTGTAGGCCAGATTGTGATTTGGAACAGGCAGGGTAGTAAGAGGGAATGAGAACCCCCTTTACTGCTACATGGTCTACCTGGATGTTATATATGGGCCTGATGGTTACTTCCTTCCCTGAGTAGCTGGTTTCAGAGTTGGCAGAGAAGGCAGAGCTTTGGTTCCCCTACCACATATACATTTCTTGGCCAGCATAGAAAAATGTCATAGTTTGCTGCTGGTACATGCAAGTAGCAAATTATTACCCCTGGAGCAAGGAGGAAGCAGCGGAGGAAGTTGTAACTCTCACATGCATTTCTTAGGGCTTGTCTATGCCCCATCACAGTGTGGCCTATGGGGGTAGGGATTGCAGCACACGCTCCAGTGTTGCATTGTAACTGACCCCAGTGGACCCTGCTATAAACAGAACTACATGAATGTAAACAAGGCAACTTTTAGTTTGTGCTAGCGGGGTCTGCAGAAGTCACTGCTTCACACCCCTGTCGTCCACACTGCCTTAGTCCCAACACCTCCCAAGGCTAATCCTGAAGCACTGCAGGTTCCACAGCATCCCTTGCTTCGGCCTGTATCTAAACCAAAATCTAGCTTACATTTTTCTGCTTCACCCTAATCACATCCTAGAGGGAGGGTGGCAGTAGAAACAGCACCTGCCCTCGCCCAGAGTTAATCTAACCCTTGTTCTTGGGGTGTAGCCGCCCTAGTTAGTGCCCGGTGAAGCAATTAGACACTGTCTGTACTAGTAAGGGTACTGTACGGACTATCTATAAATCCCATGGTGTTACATAAAATGTAATCACATACATTTCAGATATACTGTCCTTGATTGCTGAAGTAATTTTTTTGATAATTGTACTATAGATCTAAGGAAGCTGGTTTTGTACATGTGTCAAAGATTCATAAAATATTCCAAGAAGTGCTTTGAAAGACCTACTGTGTTGCATTTTCTCTTGGTGAAGTAGGCATAACACTTTGCAGTGTATTTTTACCTCTCTCTTTGCTAAGTGCTTGGAACAAACAGGATTTCCTGTTATTACAAACCTTTGATGGGTGCATTAAGGAAGCAGCATATATGAAATCCCATATTTCCTGAGGTTACATCAGTAATATGTGTGGAGTACAAATGTTTTAAGTGGAGTGTGTATAAATGTCCTTTATAATGCCATAAGCACAGCATTCCTTGTGTTATATGCAAGGCAGACCATGCACAAAGAAGAGAAATAGCTAAAATCCTATAATGAATAAGAATGTCCTGAGTTTACATACAAAGAATTGGGTACCCTAGCTTCAAATCCTGGGGAAAGGTAATCCACAAAGCTGTGCAGAGGGCAAGTAGAATGTTGATAAATGCAAAGTAAGGAACATTGGAAAAAATAATCCCAACTATGCATACAAAATTATGGGGTCTAACCACTTAAGAAAGATCTTGGAGTCATGATGGATATTTTTCTGAAAACATCTGCCCAATGTTCAGAGACGGTCAAAAAAGCTAACAGAATGTTAGGAACCATTAGGGAAGGGATAGATAATAATGAAGAAAATATCGTAGTGCCATTATATTAATCCATGGTATGCCCACACCTTGAATACTGTGTTCAGTTCTGGTTGCCTCAGCTCAAAAAAGATATATTAAAATTGAAAGAAGTACAGAGAAGAGCAACAAAGATGATTAGGAGTATGGAACAGCTTCCATATGAGGAGAAATTAAAAAGACTGGGACTGTTCATCTTAGAAAAGAGATGACTAAGGGGGGATATGTTAGAGGTCTATAAAATCATAACTGGTGTGGAGAAAAAGTATTATTTACCCCTTCACATAACACAAGAACCCAGGGTTACCTAATGTAAGGTTACCATATTTCCACAAGCAAAAAAGAGGACACGGGGGGGGGAGGAGCCCCACTCTAGCCCTGCTCCTGCCCCGCCCCATCCACTCCCTCCCACTTCCCACCCCCTGATTGCCCCCCTCAGAACCTCCAACCCCCTCCCCGCTCCTTGTCCCCTGACTGCCCTCTCCTGGGACCCCTGCCACTAACTGCCCCCTAGGATCCCACCCCCTATCTAAGCTGCCCTGCTTCTTGTCCCCTGACTGCCCCCTCCTGAGAACCCCCTACGACCCTACCTGTCCCCTGACTGCCCCGACCCTTATCCACACCCCCACCCCATATTCACAACCCTGCCCCCAGACAGACCCCTGGGGACTCCCATGCCCTATCCAACTGCTCCCCGCCCCCTGACAGGACCCCCAGAACTCCTGATCCATCCAACCCCATCTGCTACCTGCCTGCCTCAACCTCTCTCCACACCCCTGCCCCCCTGATAGCCCCCCAGAACTCCAGACCCATCTAACCCCCCCCGCTCCCTGTCCCTGACTGTCCCAACCCCCTCTCCACACCCCTGCCCTCCTGACAGCCCCCCGCCGAACTCCTGACCCATCCAACCCCCTCCCCCCCCTCCCGTCCCCTGACCAGGGCCGGCTTTAAAGAGCCCAGGAATTGGGCTGTGCTCCGGCCGGGGTTGCGGGGCTTGGGGCCGGGCTGGAGGTGCTTGGCCGGGGCTGGCGTGTTCGGCCGGAACCAGGGCCGGCGCTGCTGGGGCCTGGGCCGGGCCAGGCCGGGGGTGCTCGGCCGGAACTGGAGTTGCTGCTCTGGGGCCGGAACCGGGGCCGGAGCCACTGGGGCCCGAGCTGGGCTGGAGCCGCTGGGGCCGCCAGGTGCCGCTCGGCCAGAGCCGCGCCGCCCCGGAGCTCTCCTCCTTGCACCCCCCCACCCCAGCCCCAGCTTACCTGCTGCTGCCTCCCGCTTGCCCCTGCTTCTTTTCAGGCTTCCTGCAAAGATCTGATTCGCGGGAAGCAGGGGAGGGGGAGAAGCAGGTGGGCGGAGCATTCAGGGGAGGGGAGGGGAGGAGGGGAAAGACAGCTGCGGGGCCGGACAGCATGGTAAGGCTGCAGGGGATGAGGGGAGCCAGGAAGGGGCTTTGGCTGCCGAGCGGCGCTTGGCCACCACTTTTCTGTCTATAAATAGCCGACCGGGGGGAAATCCTGGACATTTTTAGATTTTTAAAAATCCCCCCTGGACGGCTATTTATAGACCGAAAAGCCGGACAGGTCCGGGGAAATCCGGACATATGGTAGCCCTACCTAATGAAATTAGTAGGCAGCAGGTTTAAAAAAACATAAATGTACAGTGAACCTGTGGAAATTGCAAGGTGTTGTAAAGGCCAAAAGTACAATCAGGTTAACCCCGCCCCCCCGATTATATAAGTTCATGGAGGCTAGGTCCATCAATGGATATTAGCCAAGATAGTCAGGGATGCAGCCCCATGCATCAGATGGTCCCTAAACCTCTGATTGCCAAAAGTTGGGACTGGACAACAGGGAATGGATCATTTGATAAATTGCCCTCTGTAAGCATCTATGGGACTAGAACTTGGGTCTGCAGAGCCTGGGTTAGCTGAGGGTCCCACATTTGCCACCAAGAGGCTATACAGAGCACATCCAAGAAACACTGTGAAGACTGGGCACTCCATGGAGTACCTCCCAAAGGGTCCAGAGTGACAGCACTCTGCAGCCTTCTGATTGGTCACCGCTCACTTTAACCCTGGTGGCTGCCCTTAGGAAGTTATCTGGGCAACAACACAGAGGTCTGGCCTACTGTGACTCCAGACCTCACTTTGCTTTCTGATCTCTGGTCTCTGACCTTGGCTTGACTCTTGCCTGTTGATCCTGCACTAGTGATTACTCTGATCCCTACTCGCAGACTACTGCCTCTAGGCCATCCTTAACTCATGGACATCAGCCCAGATGTGACAGCTATGCCAGACCATGTATGCCCCATCCCTTACTCCCTGTTCTATTCATTCTCTCTGAAGCATCTGGCACTGATCACAGGATACTGGGCTAGATGGACCATTGGTCTGACCCAGTCTGGCCATTCTTATGACTACAGGACAAAGTCCGACAACATATCTCACTGTGCTGAATCACTGTAGAAAGTGTTCTCTCCCCCATGCCACCCTCCTTTTGAGTTGAGCAGTGATTTGGCAGGAGCTGATCAGCTTTTCTGGCACTTGTGGAGCTAAGGGCATGTCTACACTGTTCCACAGTTCAGAATATGGAAGTGCAAATAGCAGCGTGCACCAAAGTGCTGAGCTGTAACTCTCCTGTGTGGTGTGAACTAAAAGGTCCCTAGTTCACAGTAATCTAATCCTATTTGAAGAGGACTACGCTAGTGCCAACTAAGGACCATTAAATTCATGCTTGCACTGTCCACACAGGGAAATTACAGTGAGACCCTTGAGTGTGGACTGTCGTACACACCCCAGTCATCCAAACTGTGGGGCAGTGTAGATATGCCCCTAAGACAAAAATTTTCAGATTTGGGTGCCCAAAACACATAAGTTCCTTTGTTGCTACCTAAACAAAAGCAGTCTGGTTTTTCAGAATTGCCAAGTGAGATTCTTGATGACTTCATTGGGAATCGTGGGTATTTGGCACCACTGAATATCAGGCCACTTAAAACTCCCATCCTATGAGTTGCTGAGCACTGTCTACTCCTATTGCCTTTGAGCCAACACTCAATGCACTACGAAATAAAGCCCTTATTTCAGTGCCTAACCATACATTCTGGTATCTAAATTTCAACTCTTTGGGTTTTAATCCATCCAAATCCAGTAATTTATTTTTATTATTTATCTTCTGCTAATCAAAGCACTTTACAGAATTATGATGGAACAGTGAGGGAGGCTGAATGACTCACTTCCATGGGGACACCCCACTCCCACTATTCTGGATGTATAACTAACGCAGGGCATTGAACAGGTTTTTTCCTCTTATTTGATTGGCCTCTCAGAGTTGGTAAGACAACTCCCACCTTTTCATGCTCTCTGTATGTGTATATATATCTCCTCAATATATGTTCCATTCTATGCATCTGAAGAAGTGGACTGTAGCCCATGAAAGCTTATGCTCAAATAAATTTGTTAGTCTCTAAGGTGCCACAAGTACTCCTGTTCTTTTTGCAGGGCATTGAAGGTATTTATTTCTTTGTTAATGAACTATGTTAAGGGAATGGTCATTCTCAAAATAGTAGACACAATGGCAAAAATAACTACGCTAATGCAGAGTTAAGGTTGCTGGGTAGTATGTCAGCCCTGTGAGTTGAGCTGAGCAAAACTCAAACTTCTGAAAGCCAGGAAATGCACTTAAGGCTGCCCATTCAACCTTAACTCTTCTGTTTTTCACTAGTTCCCCAATAGGCCCTGTTAACACACACAGCTTTACTCTGCCAACCCTAAAGTTGCTGAAATATACAAGCTCTTCATCTCCTTTTACAACCCATTCATTTTCACCCACAGGATTCCATCTAACGGTTAAAGGACCAAAAAAGAAAAGAAAAAGCACAAAACAAGGGAGAGATGCTAGGTGTGCTTGTCAAGCTGAGCAATCAGGAAAAGGCATTCCAAAAATACGAGGGGTTTTAAAGGTGATGGTGGGGGTGACTTCCGGTCTCCATGACCCCTGGGCAGTGAAGTTCACAATTGTGATCAGAGAGGTGAGTATCCGGCATTGTGGGACAGCTGCTGAAGGACTGTTAGGGTTGACATAGCTCACACAGTGTCTACTCTCACATTGTGTTGACCTCAGCAGTTCTACCACAGCTCATTGCCATTCAGGGAGATGCTGTTACTGCATCACCATAATGGGGCACTTGTGCCGACCAGTGACAAATTTGAGTGTAGACATATGCACAAATAGGTTGATGCAGGGTGGCTTATGTTAACCTAACTCTGTAGTGTAGACCAGGCCTCACTTTTTTCTCTTAGATGGGGGCTTGTGACTAATTTAGCCTTAGTTATGTTAATTGAAGAGTGAGTTCACAGCCATCAAGAGGTCTGTGATTCTGTTTAACAAAGCAACAATGATTTTTTTGGGGGAGGAAAGGGGGCTATAACTTTGGAACCCCTTGGTCAAATGACACCAAATTTGGATCACTAATGCTACTCCACGCCTCCGTTAAGCACACCTCATATCAAAGCAATCCAACTAACTATTCAGATTTTTAGAGCACTTACAAAGGTTGATCTTTAAAGCATATAAAATGGCAGGAATGGAAACCCATTAGTTGTTTTTCTGTACTGGTGGATGCACAATGTAAAAAATGTACATTTTCTTAAATACCATTCTCAATCTGGGTCCCCAAAGATTTAGTGGGTGCCATGCACTACCTTGGGTAAAACTCAACAAATTGAGACTATTTTAAATTGCATCACATCAATAGTTTCCTCGTTAAGCTGTGGGCAAAATAAACCCCACCTAAAAACTTTTTTGTAAATGGCTATTCTTCAATGGTCCCTATATGTATTCCAAGCACAGGTGGAGCCAGAGGGCTTTTGTAGCAGTGTCCGTGGAACCACTGGCTGAAATGACACTAATTCGGCCATGCACCCAATTGCGGCAGATTTAAAATTTTTTTATTAAAGTTAATGTTTAAAATCAAATTTACACAAGTTAAGAGGGAAGGTGCTGTACATCTGGGGTCAGGCTTGGGTTATGAGGGATTACAAGTATTGGTTATAAGGTTCACAGGATACATACATAGTATATAACCTGCATAGACCGTGATTGGGGTGCGGGAGTTTTTAAAGCATCAGTGGATAAGTCTCGATTACTCGACCTGATACTGATGGTATCCTTTGATGTGTTCTGTGTAGATGTCTCTGGACCACCTGATGGTGTCGGACACCATTTCAAAGAAATCAGACTAAGCATATCAATTTTAGAGGACCTAGAAAAGTGGACCTTTAAACAGATGTCATGATGCAACATTAACTATAATGATGCTACCACGCCACTTTGATATACTGTAATTTGGGTAGTTTGCCTTAATGTTGAATTTACAGGAATAACGTCTGTCTGTGATATTAGCAAAAAGATCTTGTAAGTGCGTATCAAAAATCTTATACTGCAGTGAGGTAGACGCATTACCAAAAAATCCGTGGAAAAAACAGCCTTTTGCACAAGTTTATTTTATAAAAACAGAGTGCTACTCCTATACATATATTATGTCAGTGGCTATCACATTGTAAGTATCAAGTTAGTCTTTTGAAACTTTATGCAAATCCATTGGTGATGTATACGCCACTGCACACCCATTGAACTGTACTTCACGTGTTCCTAGTGCCAATGAAAACGAAGTGTTCTCCAAATAATTCAGGGAAAAGGCCAGGATCTAGTTTTCAAAGTCACTACTTTGCTGAGCAGCTAAAAACTGAAGCTATAGGAGTCTCTCTTGGCTTTAACTCTAACTTTCGCATTATCTGGAGGGAGGGAGCAGTAAACTGAGCAAGCTTTTAGTGGTTTGTAGTCATTTTTCTGTCCAGAGACAGCTTCTAATATAACATGTTCTATTACAATGTTATAGAAACAGTGCTCTTCAGAAAGGAAATAAATAACTCTGCAGTCGCTCATAGTAAAGCTTCCATATACTCTGGAAATATCTGGCGTAACAGTTATTTTAATCACAAATCGTTTAGCTCCTCCCTCTATTTTCACTGAAGTTTCTTAAAACATTTTTTAAAATGTCAAAATAATTTTCCTTGCCAGCATCAGTCTCTATTACTTGAATGTATTCTCTATGCTCCAGCCACATCAAGCTCAAGTTCTTTGTTCTTGCCTTCAGGGCCCTGAATAGCTCTTCTTGTGCCCACATTTTGAATCTCGTTTCCAAATGCTGCCCCACCTTGTTCCATGTCTCCTTGTTCAAGCTTCCAGTCTATAACTGCTCCTTCTTCCACAGACAAGGTGGGTGAGGTAATATCTTTTATTGGATCACCTTCTGTTGGTGAGAGAGACAAGCTTTCAAGCTTACACAGAGCTCTTCTTCAGGTCTGGGACACATACTCAGGGTATCACAGCTAAATACAAGGTGGACCAGATAGTTTAGCATAAGTAAACACATATTTCAAGGGACCATACAGGGTGAAGTGGCCCACTAACATCCCTCCAGTCGTGGGGTGAAAAGCAGCATGGCGAGGTGTTGTTAGTGGGTTGCAGATTTTTGTAACAAGCCATAAATCCCATCTCTCTCTCTATTCGGTCCATGATTTTTTTGTGTCTAGTAAAGTTATGAATTTAAGCTCCCAGGCTGGTCTCTTAAAAGTGTTGTGCAAGTTTCCTTTGTTCCTGCACAACACTTTGAAAAAACAGTAGGAAAGAGGCTATGAGGAGCAGCCAATCAGGGCCCAGCAGGTGCACATAAAAAGGGCTGCAGGGCCAGAGGTAGTCAGTTGCTGCTGGGAGTTCCAGGGAATGAGGAGCTTGTCCTTGGACGGCTGAGAGAACTGTAAGTACCTTGGACAGAGCAGCTGCTGGTAGGAACTGGGGGAGTGAGAGGGAGCTCCTGGCTGACTGCTGGGACTGAGTACCTGTGTGCCCTGAGGTCAGGCTGAAGAAGGGGCTGGGGGCCATGGGGAAATGGCCCAGGAAACATAGCACTGGGAGAAGTTAAAGAGTTTCAGCTTGAGGCTGCTATCCACAGGGTCTCTGGGCATGGACCCAGAGTAGTGGGTGGGACCAGGTTCCCCCCCACTCGCCACTGGGGAAGTGGCATGATTATTGGCCTGAGACACTAACCCTGGAAGGGGGAACATGGATGCTGACACAGCCAGAGGGCTGAGTTGCGAAGAGGGCACAGCGGTTCCCGAGGTGGCAGGCAGATGCAGAGATGGAGTGATGGTGTGCAAGCCATGGACAGGTGGTATTGGTCTCACGTTAATCTCCAGAGTGAGCAAAAGGAGGCGCCAGTCCGTCGGTGAGTGACATGCCCCATGACAGTGAGCAAGACGCTGTTACCAGGATTAATACCCGAAACACTGGAATAGCAGAATAGGTGTTTGAGGAATACTGGATCCACAGAATGAGACTTTAGAAAGACTTTTTTTTTTAACCCAAAACCAAGAAGCAGAAGAGGGAATAGATGTTTACATTATTGATCTGAGAACTTTGGCATCCACAGGTAACTTTGGAGACATTTAAGATTCCCTAATTAGACACAGGATTGTTTGAGACACAGGTGATTCCATCTTAAAGGAGAGATTGTTGAGGAAAAACAGATCTAAACCTAGAGAAATTACTACAAATGCCCAGGCTGCTGAACTGTCCTGGGAACAGATCAAAACTGTAATAGCCACTAGTGCAGAACAAGTACACAGACTCAAGCTAAAGGAAGCTAGGAGGCAGTTTAGAGACAGTCTGACTGAGAATGCAGACATGGTCCAGTGCATATACTACTCCTGGGGGAATTCTATGCCAACAATTCTGTGTACAATATTTTAAAAGTCTGCAAAATTCTGCATATTTTATTTGTCAAAATAACACAATATAATCATGCTCCCTCTGTCAGCCCTGGATGCCCGTGCCAGGTGCTGTGGGGAGTGCTAGGGGGAAATAAATTCTGTGGGGAAAAAAAATAAAAATTTGCATGGAACATTAATTCTGTGCAAATTCTGCATTGCACAGTAGCACAATTCCAGCAGGAGTAATATACTGTGAAAAGTAACAAGAAAGGCAGAAAGAAAAATTCCCACCTTATGGGCAACAATGCAAGAGGATTGGGAAAAAAAAACAACCAATTTCTATCCCAACGTTGCAGCTATCCAGGAAGAGAAAAAGCAGCATTCCATCAGTGACTGAGGATTTAGAGACTTCCAGTGAAGGAGAATATCTGCACTGTGACTTTAGCGGATCCAAAACTCTCAATATATGCACTGCAGAAGAAGGCTGCCAACCATTCAACTGTCATATTTGTAACTATGCTATTAGATCAACAACCAGGAGCGGCACCAGGGTTTTTGCCGCCCTCGGCAGCAGCGCTCCTCCTCTGAGCATTCAGGGGCCTGGGGTCTTCGGTGGCGGGAGTCCTTCCTCTCCCTGTCTTCGGGGCACTTCGGCAGCGGGTCCTGGAGTGAGTGAAGGACCTGCTGCCGAATTTCCGGCGAAGATCCGGAGCGGAAGGATCCCCTGCTGCCGAATTTCTGCCGAGGGTGGCAAAATGCCACCCCCCAAATCCTGCCACCCTAGGCGACCGCCTAGGGTCGCCTAGTGGAAGCGCGGGCCCTGTGAACAACCAATTCAATTCCAGCTGGATTGTGGAGCCAGCTGCAATGTAATCCCAGCAAAACTGCTAAACAGCAATATTAGATTGGAGAAATGTGATCAAGTGCTGGTGATGTACACTAAAACCATTCTGAGGCCAGTGGGCAAATGGAGGTTGCTAACATGACCCACAAAGAAGACTGTATCAGAAACATGTTCAAGAATTCTAGGAACAGTGAAACCTTAGAAGCATTTTCTCTGTTTGTATACAAGTAAAGGGAACTACTGTGTAACCCAAAGGCTTCATATTCAAGAATGCTCCCTTTCACCACTGGGAGCTTCAAGATTAAGCAACTATGCTTGGCCTTATCCAACTCTCACTTATGCAGGTGTAATTTTACTAAAGTAAATAGAATTACATCATTTTTAAACAACAGGAAATAATCAGGTCCTTTGGATACTGACAACCATAAGATGGTAAGTATGGAGTGCCAGACTGGTGTGCCACAGGTTAGCTCCGCTTCTTTGCTAAGAGAATAATTTGAAGTTCTGAGGATGCATTTTGCAAGGAAGTACCAAACAGCACTTACACCTGAAAAGTGCTTTTTCCTCTCAGCCATCACCGGAAGCACAGCTCTTGAGAACTGGAAGAGCTGACAAGTGGCTGGATTGATTTGGCTCTTGGTACTAGTCACTTCATATATGTTGCTGTTGGAAAACATGATTGTAATTTAGAGGCTTGTCTTGATCTAAATTACTAGCTAATGGATAATTTAGATAATCCTCAACAGCTGGATGCAGCCATATAAAGATTAATTCCAAAAAAGGAAGGCTTGTCAGTTCATAGTTAATTTAAGTCAAGATGTCCTAACTTTGAGATCTCAAAGACCACACTGGCAACTTGCTAGGAACCTCAGGAACACAGCTAATGTGTATAAAATGGAGCCATTTGGTTTAACTTTCCCATTAATACAGCCAAGTGACATGTTTATCAATATGACTGGCTACTTGCACCAAAATAAAGAATTGGGATGATGAGGCCAGATCCTCAGATGGTGCAATCAGCAGAGCTCTATAGACTTCAGTGAGCTATGCCAATTTACACCAGTTGAAGATCTGACCTGTTGTCTCCACAGGATGCACCTGAGCATTAGAGAGAAGGGCAGCTATGGTCCCAATTTTAGAACTCCATGGATTGCCTTTGGGCTGCACTTTGGCTGCCTCTGCTTTAGATTTAAACTTAATGACTGGGGGAGGAGGAGTAATAACAGTTTGCTTCCTTTGTTCAAAGTGGTTTATTGCGACTAATAAATATGCTGTGTGGGTAGTACTACAGCTTTACTATCTGGCAGCATGGATCCCAGTTCTCACGGATTTTTAAAAACAAATCACAAGCATTTGATATTTCTAAACAAATGGCTTATTATTTTAAAATTCTGAAGCTATAACTGTGACTTGAGGCAGCTTTACTATTACAAGCACTCTAATGTAAGTAGAAAGGTTTTGTTTTGTTTTTCCAAAACCAAACTTCTGAGTTATCCAGATATTGGTCCTATTTTATCCATATCCCCCCCAATACTAGGAAAGCTCAAGTAGGCTATGTGTTAAACAAAATGTTTCTCTTCTTGGCTCATCTCTAAGTGTATGTATGTGCATGTCTGAGGATACATAATTCAGTATTACCTTCCTTCTATCTATATAAACTATATAGACGGTGGTTATTTTTTGTGTTCCATGAATGGTTAGTAAGTCTTACAGAATTATACATTTTTTAAACTCAGAGACCGGTGATAACTTCTGCCACATCTACAAATAATTTATCTTTAGTTACACTGATGTGACAAATTTTAAGTTTTACTTTTGATAAAAAGAAAAAGGAAACTGCCATTGTTTCCCTATTCAGAGAATTGCTCACTGGTCAAGTCACAAGGGGACTGGGAAAGTTGTTGGAACCTGTGAATTTTAAAAATATATAGCCTACTTGGGAAGCATCTGACTCCTGTGGCTAGTATTAAGCACAGACAGTGCTCAGCTAAGAAATGAGGTTCTATGTACCAACAGATAGTATCTATTGGCAGTAGAAGCATCTGCTCCTGCCCTCTGTTGATCTTCTCCTTTCTCCAGGGAAAGAAAACTGAGTGAGAGATGGGGAAGGGCAAGTGAAACTAACCATAGAACAGAACAGTTTTTGGAGGGAACAGAGAACTTTCTGTAGCTCCTGAGAGGAGAAAATGATGCGATTATAAAGGGTCTCTCAGTACAAAACTACCTGCTAATGCTTAAAACAACCCCTTGTCCCATTTAATGGAACTCTGATCGGGCATGCTGAGAGAAAAGGAATAACTGCTCAGGGAGTGAGCACTACGTAACCACCTGTGGGTAGTTGAGATGAGCAGCCTTCTCTGCATAACCAGCTTGTTTCTGTTTCTGAGATGTACAGCCCTACAAAGCTGTGGATATCCACGGACCATTTTTGCAGATCATGGATCGGATGCAGATATAAATTTTATATCTGTGCAGGGCTCAGCCCTCGTACAGATTAGCTAATGGAGGAAGCCCAATGAAACAGGAGTTACAAATGCTCTTGCCTGTAAGTCTGGATCCCCCTCCCCCAAAATAGGAATACTGTCATTACCTAAATCCCAACTGAAGATTTCTCTTATTTGCTTATATCCCTATCAGCATAGTTCCACTCACCACCTTTACACCATTGATGTTGTCAACTTGGCATTGCTTTAACATATATTTATTATAAGTTTTAGTCCCCTGAAAGGACCTGTAGTTTAGAATGAACAGCAATCTGATTGGTTAATCTGTTCAGATTCACTGGGCTTCTTTTAGCCACTTACTTGGGGGTGAGCCTGTTCAGCAATGTCCCTGATTGAGGCTTTACTCATCGAAAGCTAGTTTTGGTCTCTAGCTGAGTAAAATGCTTATTCAAAGCCCAAGACAAGCTTGAACATCTGTCTTAGTTTTTACATCGACCCCTGTTGTGAATATAGTCTGCATCTGACATTGTTCTGAATCTCTATATATATGTATGTCCTGAGGTTAGGATAATGCTATTTTAATAGGTTTTTCCTAGAGGAAAAGAAAGTTTATCTGGTGACACATGAAACCTTTCAAACTTCTTCCAGAATGAAACCTGAGAACAAATGTGTAACAGTTCATCATGGGCTAAATCCTGACATTTTTGCTCCAATAAAATTCTCATTGAAACCACTGAGAACTTTGCCTGTGTAAAGATTTGGCCCTACAAGCGACAAGGTGAACATAGATGAGAATCATGGAGGGGACAGTTTTGTCAGTAGATTATGTATTCACTGAACACACAGAGAAAATGCTGTGAGTGGAATGGAAAGGGGATGATGATGATGATGAAGAGGCCAGGGCAGGTGATAATGTCAAATAATGCCTTTAGACCTATTTGTTATCAATTAAATACAAATTTGTGGGGGAAGCAACTCTGGCAATAACTGGTATCTTCAGTTTTCCCAGACCCTTTTCAATATGTTTTTTTAGACCTGCTTATGGTACAGAGACAGCCCTACTCATATCGGTCAATGATTTCTCTGGTGGTGGACAAAGACCCAGGGATTGAGGCACACTACTGCAGTGAGGTGTGCGGCTCCAGGGGGAGCTCTGGAAGGGATTGTTCCTTAGGTAAGCACATTCCAACACATCACAAGAGAGTCCTCAGAGAAAGAAAGGCAACCGCAGTGGTCCTTCTTAGAAAGACAAGAATGGAGCTACTCAAATACCACTTCTTCCATCCCTGCCAGAACCCACAGCCATCCCACAACACTTTGTGCTCAACAGTATTAAAGGCAACTGATAGATCTAAGAGAATCAGAAGAGACAGTTGGGGCCAGATTGTAGCTGGCCTTTATATGGGCACTGGAAGCAGCAGCGGCTCCAGGCACCAGCGCTCCAAGCCAGGGGCGGCCTGCCGGTCCCTGCGAGGGCAGCAGTCAGGCAGCCTTTGGTGGCTTGCCTACGGGAGGTCCGCTGGTCCCGCGGATTCGGCGGCAATTTGGTGGCAGGTACGCCGAAGCTGTGGGACCGGCGAACCTCCCGTAGGCATGCCGCCGAAGGCAGCCTGCCTGCCGTGCTTGGGGCGGCAAAAGAGCTAGAGCCGCCCCTGACTGGAAGAAGGGGAGGGTGCAACTAATTTCCTCCCTCTGCAGCCTACATATAGGCCAGCCACAGTTGCAGTCCTTGTACTCAGGGCAGCACAAGAATTGCTTCTATGTGTCCCAAAAGACTGTGGCTCTGCTCCACCGCACATACCCGTGAGAGCAGGATATAGCATCCTAACAGTTTCTGTGCACTCCCCCTGACGCAAGTGCACCAGGATGTGTGGGGAAGGAAGGTGCTATTCTGTCACCCCTTCTGTTTGATGTGTGCATGAGAACACTGGAGGAAACAATTAGATGTCTTGGACTGCAGTGCCATCAGTATGCTGATGTTAGTCATTTTGCCTGACTCTGGTGACCGGGTTGCTCAGGTTTTGCAGTGGTTAGCAGAGATGTAGGGATGGGGGATAATTAGTTAGTTGAGAGGCTCTTGGATAATTCTTAGGTGAAGTTAGCTAACTGGCAAAAATTAATATCTTCTTCCCCTTTATAGTGAGGTAGTCAGATTTTGTTGATAAGTTTTGTGTTTTTTTTTTTTCTTTTCATCTACATCTGGCAAGGAGATTGACCAGATCTCTGTCTGAAAAGAAAAGTTGCAGAGTTAATTGGAATTAGACCTGGACATCACTCAGTAGATCAGAATTCATCTCTGTTTACTTAACAGCATTACTGACAGGAAATATATGGCACCTGTACTTCCTTAGTCTGTATGGCTTCCAATTTGTTTTCAGATGCAATTCAAGATGTTGGTTTTGACCTGTAATACCCTCCATGATTTGACACCTGGTTATCTGAGACAAGTAACTGGGACACTTGAACTAAAAATCCCCAGATTTAAATGTGGAAATGGTGCCAGGGTGTTTACTCTGATTTCTGTTGTGCTGGGCCTACAGAAACCTTTGGGATATTCTGAGAGCCCTGTATATTTACACAGACTTTTGTCTGTGTTGGATGACTGTCAAGGAGTTCAATGTTTTCTTTTTTAGGTTTGTGAGTTAAAGTCCTTCAGCCAATTAATGAATTGTCAATTAATGTATGTTTTTAAAATGATAATACAGTCACTTAAAGTGTTTCTGCAGATTTGCAGCTATTTATCTGTTGGTTAGATATTTCCTATGCATATAGTATGATAGGCCATACTAACAGAATCAGTAAAAAGTCTCAAACACTTTTAAAGTGAGACCACTGTACATGCACAAACAGCCTGATTTTCCCATCACATCAGTTTTATACTATTGTAGCTCCATTGACTTCACTGCGTTTCCTCTTGATTTTTAATCAGTGTGAGAGCAGAGTCAGACCCCAATTAGATTCTGGCCAGCATTTTTCATAAATCTAATATAAATATATTGTTTATCCCACAACATACTTTCCTACATGATTAAAAGCTCTCTCTTGGATTTTGGCAAAGACAGGTTCACTTCAGCAGAAGCTACTGTATGAGGAATTCCTTAGTTAGTTCCACCTTGAAGTTAGCTAGTTAGCACCATTCACCGAGTTATAGAATCATAGAAATGTAGGAATGGGAGGGACTCTGAGAGGTCATCTAATCCATCCCACTCCCATGCTGAGGGAGGACTAAGTAATCCTTAACCATCCCTGACAGGTGTTTGTCTAATCCAGTGGTCCCCAACCTTTTTCGTCTGGCGGGCACCAGATGACGAGCCACGGAGGACCGTGGTGGTGGATGAGCATCCGCCGCCAAGCGGCAACATCAATAGGCATTGCTGCAAAATGCTGCCAACAAGCAGCGTCATCCAGAGGCGTCACCGCCGAAAATCGGCGGCATTTCAGTGGCGATGACGCTGCTTCTCCCCCAGATCCTTTTCAGCATTACTACTGCCCAACCGGTAGTTCTCCATTTTGTAGTTGTGCATTTGATTTTTTTTTCCATCCTAAGTGAAGTACTTTGCCCTTGTTTTTATTGAATTTCACTTTGTTGATTTCAGACCAATTCTCTAATTTATCAATGTCATTTTGAATTCTCATCCTGTCCTCTGAACTGCTTGAAATCCCTCCCAATCATCTGAAAATGTTATAAGTGTGCTCTCCACTCCATTATCTAAATCACTAATGAAAATATTGTTTAATATCAGACCGAGAATAGACCCCTGTGAGACTCCACAAGATATGCCCTCCCACTGTGACAGTGAATCATTGATAAGTACTTTTTTAGTACGGTCTTTCAACCAGTTGCGCACTCATTTTATAGTAATTATCATCTAGAGCACTTTCCCCTAGTTTGCTTATGAGAAAGTATAGCGGAGTGCGGCAGGGCCCCCTTGGCTCCTGCCTCTGATATATCCACAAAATCACTCTGAGACCCTGGGGTTAGTATCCATTGGTGCAGTTTATTCACAGGCTTGTTCCCACTACCGTTTCACCATGTACAGTTGGCCCTTCACCGTCTGTAGGAGGGAGGCATTACCTCCCTGCTTCCACTCCCTGCCTTTTCCCTTTCTTTCTGCTCCCCCTTTGCTTCCTTCCCCTGAAGCTTTTATACAGCTCCAGGATAATTAGGCAGCAGCTGTCTCTGCTTCCCCAATTAGGGCGACGTTATCTCTAGCCAGCTGTAATCTATTCCCCTAAATGGGAGCTGGCGTGAGAGAAGGCTGAATCAGCAAACCTTTGCCCAGCACCCTGTCATACACCTTCCCCATTTCTCTGACCACCAGGTTCGCTCCTCCGCATCCTCTCCATCTACTGAGGGGGAGGGGATCTACGGGTGAGTCCTTTCCCCTCTTTTGGGTCAGTTCCAGGGTTTGCCATGTGGGGATCCTTCATTCCCACCCACAGAAACTACACTGTGTGGGGGGTGGACAGCCCCACAGCTCCATTGCAACCCCCAGGTCCTTGTACCATTCACAGTCCCCTGGGTGTTCTCCTGTTTTTCCCCCTTCTTTTCCATCAGGGGTTTGGGATTGGTCCTGGCTCTCTCCCAGACAATCAGGGCTTCCTGTCCCCCAAGCTCATCCAACGGGGCCTGGGTCTCTTCCACTGGGGGTCTGCTAATAAGAGCCTCCACTGGGCTTTGCCCTCTGGTCAAGGACCCTGGGGCGGACATCTCGCCCACAGCTTCCCTCTCCTTTCTTGGGCTCTGTTGTCTAGGGGTTTTCTGCTTGGGGGTCTCTACCCCAGTCCTCAGGGATTCTCCCTCTGCCCACCTTCCCTCATGTTGGGAAGAGGTCCCAGTCCATACCCACCATTATTGGATAAGGTAGGTCCTTTACTACCCCGACCTGTTGCCACTTAAACCTGCCCCAAACCTTGGGGGGCACCTGGGCCATAGGGTATTGCCTCCTATCCGAGTGGATGCATCTACATCTATCTTCACACCGGGAATCCACCAATGCGGCCTTACCAGCTTCCTTCGTACCAGAGAGCAGGCCAAGACCAAGTCCAGCAGACCTCGCTGGGGTTTCCTCCCCACCATCACTGGAATGGTGGACAGCTTCGGCACTTTCCCTCCAGCATTTGCCCAGCCACAAAACTCTGCCCACCCACTATCCATGTGCGGGCAGTCTCCCTTCTTGTGTCCTGGTTGTCTGCACTGCCAGTAGACAACCAGTCTGGATCCTGTGGGAGCCCCTCGGATGTTCTCCAGTTTGTTCTCAGGGCTATTCCTGGGTGGGGGTGCTCTGGGCCTTCTCCCAGTCTCCACTGACATGCTCAGCCATCCCTCCTTCCTGGGGAAGTCCGCCTCCACGTACTCCTCCGTAAGCTTTACAGCTGCCTCGACTGTATTTGGTTGGTGCTGCCTCATCCACATCTTTATGATCTCAGGGAGGCCCTGTAAGAACTGCTCTTGGACTCACACATCTATGATCTCCCCCACTCTCTGGGTGTCTGGCCTCAGCCTGGGTGGCCCAGTGCATTAACTTTTGGGCAAATGCCCGGGGCCTCAACCCCCTGTCCACCTCACCAACCAGAACTTCTGGCAGTACTTCTCCACGAACAGCCCCACCCGATCCAGAATGGCTGCCTTAACCACTTCATTCCTGGTCTGCTCTTCACTTAGGGCTATGTAGGCCACTGGGCTTCACCAGCTAGGTAGGGAGCCAGTTGCAGGGTCCAGTGTCCCATCCAGCTCCCACAGCTACCTGCTTAAATATGCCTAGGAAGGTGTCGGGGTCATCTCTTGGGCCCATTTTACACAGTCCTTAGCCCGGCGCCTGAACGCCATCATCTCCCATGGGACTCACCACTTTCTGCAGGAGCTACTGTTGGATGCCAGCCTGCTCCTGAATGAAGTCCTGCAGGCTCTTCTGCTGTTCTGCCTGCCAGGTGAGCAGGGCCTGTCTCTCCAGCTGGTGGGCTTGCTGAAAACTGCGTTGCCTTCTGCACTCCTCGTGCTGCTTGACCAGCCACTGCAGGGGCTCCTCCATCTCCAGGCTGCCGAACACTTGCTCTGTCATGGGATTCCAGACAAACCCCCACGTGTAGCAGAGCGCAACAAGGCCCCTGGGCTCCTGCCTCTGCTAAGTCCCCAAAATCACTCTGAGGTTAGTATCCACTGGTGCAGTTTATTCACAGACTTGTTCCCACCACCATTTCACCATGTACAATTGGCCCTTCAACACCTGCCTTTTCTCTTTCTTTCTATCGTCCCCAAGGCATTTATATAGTTCCAGGCTAATTAGGTGGCAGCTGTCTCCACCTCCCAGTTAGAGCTGCCTGGAGATAACGTGGCCCTAATCTATCCCTCTAAATGGGAGCTGGCATGACAGAGGGCTGAATCAGCAACCCTTTGCCCAGGACCCTGTCACAGAACGTTATATGGGTCAGTGTCAAAAGCCTTATTAAAATTGAGATTAATCATGTCTCCTGCTTCCCACCCCATCCACTAAGCCAATAATCCTTTCAAAGAAGAAAATTAGGCTGATTTGTTCTTGACAAATCCATGTTAACTATTTTTATAACCCCATTATCCTCCAGGTGCTTAAAAATTAATTGTTTAATTTGTTCGCGCATGTTTCCAGGTATCAAAGTTAGACTGACTGGTCTATAATACCCCAGATACTCTTTGTTCCCCTTTTTAAGTTTGCCTTTCTTCATATGGGACCTAACCCATCCTCCATGAGTTCTCAAAGATAATTGCTAATGGTTCTGAGATTGCTTGAGCTAGTTCCTTAAGCACCCTAGGGTTGAATTTCAGGCCCTGCTGACTGGAATACTTCTAATTTATCTAGATAGTCTTTAACCTGTACTTTCCCTATTCTGGCTTGTATTATGGATATAGCCATTTGATTTTGTCACAGCAAAATAATTTGTAATTTTCTGCAGGAATTTTCAGTTCACCAAAGTTAATACTGGGAAGGAGGGCGACAATCTATTTTTCATTTGCTTTTTTCTTGACCTATTGTAGCAACATATTGTATTTGTACACAACTTCTTTTCATGCTATTTGAAGCACTGGAGACTCCTACTGGGACTTTGAACTCAGGACAAGTAATGCTACGTGTTTTTAGGAGAATAAAGGTCCAGATCATAGCATTGTAGAGGGTTTGATGTTTTCTTAAAGCCTGAAACTCACCAACTCTCTATAATAACTGAAGACTAGGTGGAGTTACTATTATTTTAAATGAAATAGGTTGATTTGTTTTATGTCTTTTTTGAACATGCACTATACGATGACATGTAAGCCTGGAATATCTATCTCGGGTAGCAGAGACCAGGAATGTTGCTTCACTCTTAGGACCTAAACAGCATAACAGCTGGAATCAGAAATCAGTGATAAAAAACCAGACATGATTCAGTTTGAGAGAAAATTCCTGGATGGGGGAAAGGAGAGGTGAACAGAATGGGAAAAAGGTGCTGAGCACAAAGGAACTAAAAATAAAAGGCAAAAACAAGCAAGCATTTAGCATTACTTATCAATAGGACCCTACCAAATTCACCACCGTGAAAAACGCATTGTGGACCGTGAAATCTGGTCTCCCCCTGTGACATCTGATCTTTTGTGTACTTTTACCCTATACTATACATATTTCATGGAGGAGACCAGCGTTTCCCAAACTGGGGGACCTGACCCAAAAAGAGGAGGTGGGGAGGCGCAAGGTTATTGTAGGGAGGGTCCACAGTACTGCCACCCTTACTTCTGCACTGCCTTCAGAGCTGGACAGCCAAAGAGTGGAAGTGGCTGGCTGAGAGCCCAGCTCTGAAGGTAGTGCTGCTGGCAGCAGCAGTACAGAAGTACGGATGGCATGATATGGTATTGCCACTCTTCCTTCTGCGCTGCTGCCTTCAGAGCTGGGCGGCCAGAGAGTGGTAGTTGCTAGCTGAGGGCCCAGCTCTGAAGGCAGCAGTGCAGAAGGAAGAGTGGCAATACCATACCATGCCATCCTTACTTCTGCGCTGCTGCTGACAGTGGCACTGCATTCAGAGCTGGGCTCCTGGCTAGCAGTCCTGCTTTCTGGCTGCACAGCTCTGAAGGCAGCGCTGCTGTGTACAGCAGTGCAGAAGTAAGGGTGGCAATACCTCGACCTTCCTACAATAACCTTGCGACTCCCCCACACAACCCCTTTGAGCCAGGACCTCTACAGTTACAACATCATGAAATTTCAAATTTAAATATCTGCAATCATGAAATTTGATTTTTAAATTCCTATGACTGTGAAATTGACCAAAATGGACTGTGAACTTGGTAGGGCCCTACTTATCAAATTAAGAGATATTTCTGTTTGGTGGAAAACACATGTCCTAGGGCCTTTTCTGAACAACATTTTGTGAGATTCCTGATAATAAAATATCCCCTAGACTTCTTTGTAATATCTTATATATTGGTTATGTTTAGTGACAATCAAGATTTACAAAAGTGGCTAGTGGCTTTGGGTGCTTTAATTTCTGGATAACCAACTTGTGACACATTTTTGGGGGGCTGATTTTCAGAAGGAGGTGCTTTTAGGTGTTTGGGGGGATAATACCCTCACCCCATTTAATTAAGGTTCAGCTGGAAATAACCAGACCTTCTGTACCATGTGATCTAATTTAAACTGAGGATGTTTGCCAATTGTGGCTTTGCAGCAGCCAATCTTGTTGAGGAGATGGACTGAAGCTGTTTTGTAAATAAATGTGAGCCAGGGCTGAGGTGATGTGGAGGAAAAGAGAACATTTTTGATTAGAGGCTCCCCCTTTTTTTAGAATCTTCATTCCTGATTCACCGAGGGGATTATAAATCAAATGCAGCGATGATGAAATTTATTTGCGGTAGGATGAACAAAACTGCATTAACTCCCTTACTCAGCCCTGAACACAGGCTTGACAGGGTAACCTCAGAACAGTGTGTGTGTGTGTGTGATACACCTAACTCTTTGAGGAGTGCAGTATAAAAACCTAAGTAGAACAGAACAGACTAGAAAGGGGTTTCTCAAAGAAGGATTACACCTGAGTTTTGCCTTGATCAGTCAAAGAAGTGGGGCTCCAAAACAGTTTTGGGGATGTGTATATGCCGAAAGCAAAATCCATAGGTGAGGTTATGGGGAGGGGCTCTTTCAGATTGCAGGGCTCTGGTCAACCAAGCTACTAGATCATTCCTTAACTCACCATCAGTGTTCTTCTCGGCCCTCCCCCCATCTCATCAACGGCTCCATGCCCTAATTACTCATTCACATTATCTTTTCAGGAGGGGTTCTGTCTTCTATGAGCTTTCCCCTCGGTGGAGTGACAGCACTATTTCTGTGAGCCAGGGAGAGAGATTTATTCATTCTCTCATTCTGCACCTGTGCCTCTTCCTAAAGAGCTATTCCCTGAGCATCAGAAGAATCCTCAGTGAAGGAATTCATTTAGTTTTGTCAGAGTTTCCTGTCTGATCCATAATTTAGATCAGCAGTTTCAGCTCGCAATAAACTCTGTATTCCTGGATGCTGCGATGAAAGAATTATGAGCAGGTCATAGCCATGTGCATTCAGGATACTTCACTGGTCCCCTTGGGGCAGATGGAAAAAATGTTATTTTCAGAGTTCTGGGTCTGAAAACTTGTTACACTATGTGGTACAGACAGTACATTATTTTTTTTTCATAATAGTATCAGTCTGGCCATTTGTCTACATTAGTCTGTTCTTGCTACATAAAAGCTCACTCATGGTTCACTGTGCTATTGTACTGTTTGGGGGTGGAGTCTTGTACTATAATTTCAAACAGTGAACTCTTACAAGAATGGCTTTTTCCATCTGTTTCAAGGGAGGTCAGAGAAGCATCCTGAATGCATATGGCTGTGGACTACTCATAATTCTTTCATTGCAGCATCCAGGAATACAAAGTATATTGTGGACTGAATCTTTTGCCCTAGATTATGGATTGGGCAGGACATTTAGATTAAACTAACTGAATTCCCTTCATAGGACAAAAGTGACCAGATTTTAAAAGTGAAAAACCTGGATACCAGTCCTGGGTGTGGAGGATATTTTGGTTGAGGTCTTGAGATGTGCACAGAAAGGTTTTGGCAACAGAGCGGAGAGAGGAAAGGTCTCTTTCTCTCTCTCTCTCCATCTTTAGCTAAAATATCCCCTCCCTATTAGGTTGACCAGACATCCCAATTTCACAGGGAGAGTGGCTTTGTCTTATACAGGCACCTATTACCCCTCACCCCTTGTCCCAATTTGTAACACTTGTGATCTGGTCACCCTACTCCCCACCATCCCCTACAAACCTCCTTTTTAGAATAAAAATCAGGATATTATTTAGACTGAAAACTCTTTGAGACACAAATGGTCTTTTCTTACTATATGTGTGTACAGCATCAATAGCATCAATAGGGCCCTGATTCCTGACTAGGGCCCTGAAGCACTACTTCATTACAGGTAATAAATAATGTTTCAGTAAAGAATATTTATCTCTGTGTCACCTTCACTTTTTTTCCTCCAGTCCCAATGCTTTTGCCTCTTTCTCTACCCTGTATCTGCAAGGTCAACATCTTTTTCCTTTGAAATCGCCCCTGAACCTAGTCCTGCCTTATTTCTATTCTTTCCCCTTGTCACTATATTATTGATTGATCTCCTTCAACTGTTTTCTCTATTCTTACACTTTCTATGCTGTTTCTCTTTTGCCTTTTTCTCATTTTCTCCTCTACTTTCCCCTGTTCCTTCAGTATACGCTTCTTTCCTCTCTCTATCTGCCACACATTCTATCTCATTGACTATCTGTTCTTTGTTCTCTGAACAGTGCAGACTTTTGGGTGTGCACAGCTGGACTAAGAATGGGCTTTCATGAATGATTGTGGCTACTTGGGATTCCTGAAGTGGTGGACATACTGGGAGAATACCCATTCTCCTCTTACTTTTGTTATTTAACTCTGTTTCCTATCCCAGACAAGTCAAGAAGTCTTATGCAGCAGCATATGCGGTGAAAAATAATGGAAAAAGTAAATAAATATATGGAGAGATAATTCTCTTATAGAGCTGGAAGGGATCCCGAAAGGTCATCAAGTCCAGCCCACTGCCTTCACTAGCAGGACCAAGTACTAATTTTGCCCCAGATCCCTAAGTGGCCCCCTCAAGGATTGAGCTCACAACCCTGGGTTTAGCAGGTCAATGCTCAAACCCCTGAACTATCCCTCCTACCAACTTTTTGGAACCTCAAGAAAGGTTCATGTGTTATGCTTTTATTCTACTTGATTTTCCAACATCCGTATTGAGAAATCAGTTAGCCAGGCACTTCTCTTTGTGCAGCTATCACTTGCTTATTGTTTACCAGAGTGAAAAACAGTAATACATATAGAGATTCTGCAAGGAATGTAGGAAGTGCTTTATGGCAGTTACATATAATCTCTGTGACAGGTATGAATAGAAATATATGTGGACAAATATTGCTTCTGCTAAGACTTTTATAAGACCTGTCACCAGTGTGTGTGTGTGCACGTGGTGGTTTTTTTTTTTTTTTTTTCCTAATTGAGCCTATTTTCCCTTAGGGAGGCAGAACACACTGCGTACAAGAAGTCTGCCCCATTCTGTCATGTCCCCAGCATCTCAGTCACATTCCTTCTGGACACTGTTGCCCCAAATGTTTAGGTGAGTGGTTCTTTTCACAGGCATAATGTATGTAATTCAATATATTTCTGCATAGTGGCTTTCATACAAATATTTCACAGCCAATACAAAGCAAAAATTAGTGATGCTTAGTAGTAAAGGCTACAATTTGCTTTTTATACAGGTAGCCTCAATAGACATGGTAGGGTCTTGAAGAAAGATACAAAGGACAAATTTTGGGAGAGGAGTTGGGAAATTTGTTGTGTGTGAGAGAAAAGAACATAGTTGATTCCCACCTTTACCACACATGTTTTGCAAAGCAGGGTGAGATTGGGGGAGGCAGCTCTTTGAAATGTCCATAAATCCTAGAAAGATGCTTCACCTTTTGTTATTTTATTCAAGCCGGTTTCCCCATTTTTGGTTTTGAGGAAATAGCAATCGAAGAAAGTCCGTCAGCTGAAGTGTCATCATTAAAAGCTATTGTCAGAATAGATAGGGACCTATTAATTTGTGTAATTGTTCACTCCCTGAAGGGGCATCATAGTCTGAACTGGGAAGATTTTCAGTTGGATTAAGATAACTCAGTACATGCTTTTGCATCAGATGGTTTCTACTCCCCCAGAACATCAAGCAATATAACATCTTGAGGGAGGAACATCTGCCCTCCAGTTGTTGACACTGGTGGGGGCCCAATTTGGACCAGAAAGAATCAGTCTGGCCACTTGTTTACATGCAAGGTATTAACGTTAAATTAAAGATTACAGGGATTGGAATAGAAATGAGTTACCTTTAGTAAAGTATTGTATGACGTATTTACTTCTAATCTCAGATACTCCCCACCTTAGCTCATCTCTGCTTTTGGTTCCAGAATGGCGTCATGATCTCCAGGTACAGGCTGGGGAGAGGGTGCTGCTTCCTTCTACTGCCAAGAAAGTTTTTTAGGATTGCTTTGCCATCATTCTGCATGGCCAGCACCTTGAAAAGAGGGGAAGTCCAGAAGCCCTTTCCCTTGAGGCTGAGGATAGTTGATGTTACTCTCTCAGCTGGGCTCTGTTACTGGATGTCTGAGAAGTCTCAGAGCACATGTACTCTGGGCTTCCTAGACACCTCTCATGCTCTGGATCACAACTCCAGGGGAAGCCCTAGGGAGATGTCAAATTTAAGAGGAACAGCAGCAGGTTCCTGAAAAGAGACTTCTGGGTCTAAAAGGCATCTGTGATGTAGAGACTCAGGGACTGAGCCAGACTCCTTTTGGGAAAGCAGACTGTTCCAAACCACTCCGATCTTAAAAAGGTTAAGACTTTGGCTTGCTCTTATTTTGCTCTTACTATCTCCACTCGCCCCTTGATTCAATAATCCTCAGTGAATCACTCTAATTCAAGTGCAAAGAATAGCAAAAAGCTATCATGAAGGGAATCTGGATTTTAATTTTGTCTGCCATGTCTGAAAGAGTTGGGGCCATTACAGACTTGATACGACTTCTCTCACCCATTTTGTTGTCTCAGACATATCCCATACTAGAATCTTGAGCCTATTTCCAGGGCTGGCTTAACGAAAGGACACAAAGGGCCATGGCCCATGGGCCTCCAGGCCTGTAGATTGTTTCAGCATCTCATAATATTTAACATATTTTGTCTGCTTGAAACACAGCTTTTTATTTTATTTTATTAGAAGCTTTATAAATACCTGGCTCAGACATAAAACTGCAGCACCAGAGAGTACACTCCCTTAGTTGTCACCTACCACCCCATACTGGAACCCATAAGGGGTATCATCAAACAACAACAACCCATACTCGTTGGGGACCCCATTGTGAAAGAAATATTTCTTTAACTCCCTCTTCTAATCTTCAAACAACTCCCAACTTCTCATCATCAGAATCAAGCTCACCACAGACCAGGACACACCAACTCAAAGTGGCACCATACTCTGCCAGAACAGATGCAAAACCTAAAGACATATCTCCACTACTACAATGATTAACACCCCCTGTGACTCGGGCTGCCTCGAGCAGCCCTCACTGGAAATGCCAAGGTCAGGGCAGGCTGCAAAAGGGAGAGCAGATACTCCCAAGCCTGGTGGGTAAACACTGAAGTTAAGTCTTTCAACCAGTCACAAACTATGCTTCTGATCCCTCACACTGGTTATCAAGAAGCAAAAAAGAAATCATACTGTCTCCTTTATTGCATTCCAGTTCTCTGGCTCCCAATCAGCACCTAGGTCCAGTACATTGTGAGTAGAGTTTTAAAATAACTTCATATACAAAATGTTCTTCTGACCCCAAAGGGCCAGCCACATTACCAGGTCAGTATAGGGTGGATCTTACCCAAAATACCATGCTGCCAGCCAATCCTTTAGTGTCTAAAACTAAAGGTTTATTATAAAGAAAGAACAAGAAGAGAGATGTTAAATAGTAAAGCAGTCACATACATACAAAGATTCAAAGTCCATGAGGTTCCTAGCAGTACTAGTGAGTTTGGTGGCTTGAAAGTCCCTCTGGATCACATTCACAGCTTGGCTGGGTCATTCAATCATTTGTTTAGAGCTTCATTTGTAGAAAAGTTACTCCAGAGGTAAGAAGCAGAAATGAAGACAAAAAGGAGAACATGCAGCTGCCTTTTACAATCTTTTGCCATGCGGCCTGTGCTTCCTTTGTTTCCAACACAAACTGCCCAGCACATGGCTTGGAAGCCTTTTCTGTCCATAGGCATACCTTTGCCTTGCTGCGTCATAAGGTGTATCCTCTGCCTTCTCTCAATGAGTCAATTGTATAGCTGATGGTCCCTAATGGGCCATCAAGCAGGCTAGGCGGAGCTGATGCCAAACTGTCTGGGGGTGTAACCCAGAAGCATAGCCCAAGTTTAAATACAGACATACATACATATCAAAAACTCATAATACAAAAGGTGATTCAAACATAAACAAGATTATTATATCTGGCAAATCATAACATTTTTACAGCTCTCTTACATGGCATACCTGGCATATGTCATTGCAATTTTACAATATTGGTATTCATAATATCCTAAAGTGTCCCCCAGATTCCATACAGTGTCACACACACCCTCCCACAACACACCATTTAAGATCCATGGGTCCCACACATGCCCATCACAATGTGTGGTGTCCTCATCCAGGTTACTAAATGCCCCAGTACTATGTGGGTAATACCAGACAATCTCTACGCTCTCGAATGAACTCACACAGGAAAAGACAAAGGCACCACATCACCTGTGGGTGAACACTTTTCACAAAGCAATCATTCTATATGTGACCTATCAGTCTTCATCCTCAAAGAAAACCTGCACAACACCTTCAAAAGATGAGCCTAGGAGCTTAAATTCATAACTTTGCCTAGTCACTAAAAATCATGGACTGAAGAGAGACACTGGATGTGTGGCTTATTATAACAATCTATTTCCCACTAACAACCCTCCCCCAGGTGCCTTCCCCCCTTTGCTTCCCCCCTTCTGACTGAAGGGGTGTTAATGAGCCATTCTTTTTAGGTGACAAATCTGAAGAACTGTCCCAGATTGAGGTGTCAGTAGAGGAAGTTTTGGAACAAATTGATAAATTAAACAATAATAAGTCACCAGGACCAGGTGGTATTGACCCAAGTGTTCTGAAGGAACTCAAATAATGAAATTGCAGAACTATTAACTGTGGCATGTAACCTATCACTTAAATTAGCTTCTGTACCAGATGACTAGAAGATAACTAATGTGATGCCAATTTTTAAAAAAGGCTCCAGAGTTGATCCTGGCAATTACAGGCTGGTAAGCCTAACTTCAGTACCAGACAAATTGGTTGAAACTATAGTAAAGAACTGAAATATCAGACACATAGATGAACACAAATTATTGGGGCAGAGTCAACGTAACTTTTGTAAAGGGATATCATGCCTCATCAATCTAGTACAGTGGTTCCCAAACTTGTTCCGCCGCTTGTGCAGGGAAAGCCCTTGGCGGGCTGGGCTGGTTTATTTATCTGCCACGTCCACAGGTTCGGCCGATCGCGGCTCCCAGTGGCCACGGTTCGCTGCTCCAGGGCAATGGGAGCTGCTGGAAGCGGCGGCCAGTACGTCCCTCAGCCTGCGCTACTTCCAGCAGCTCCCATTGGCGTGGAGCAGCGAACCGCGGCCACTGGGAGGTGCGATCGGCCAAACCTGTGGACGCGGCAGGTAAACAAACCGGCCCGGCCCGCCAGGGCTTTCCCTGCACAAGCGGCGGAACAAGTTTGGGAACCACTGATTTAGTAGAATTCTTTGAGCGGGTCAATAAACATGTGGACAAGGGTGATTCAGGAGATATAGTGTACTTGGACTTTCAGAAAGCCTTTGACAAGGTCCCTCACCAAAGGCTCTAAAGCAAACTAAGCAATCATGGGATAAGAGGGAAGGTCTTCTCATGGATCAATAACTGGTTAAAAGACAGGAAATAAAGGGTAGGAATAAATGGTCAGTTTTCAGAATGGAGAGAGGAAATAGCAGGGTTTCCCAAGGATCTGTACTGAGACCAGTGCTGTTCAACATATTCATAAATGTTCTAGAAAAAGGGGTAAACAGTGAGGTGACAAAGTTTGCAAATATTTACAAAGGGATCTCAGAAAACTGGGTGACTGGGCAACAAAATAGCAGATTAAATTCAATGTTGATAAATGCAAAGTGATGCACATTGGAAAACATTATCCCAACTCTACATACAAAATGATGTATGTTTGCCACTCAAGAAAGAGATCTTGGAGTCATCATGGATAGTTCTCTGAAACCAATGTTCCCTCTAATTTTTTCCATCCATGTGCAGAATGAATTTTGTTATGTGCAGCACCAATATCGTGTGCCACCAGTAGAAACAAAAAACCTAGATATAAATTTTTAAAAAGTTACCATAGGTATGGAAGAAGAAGAAATAATATTAAAACAAGGGATAATTAACAAAGTGCACTACTTAAGGTGTTTGTTTAATATGAAATCAAATAAAAAGAAAATTAACACTGCAAAATTTTCAGTAGTCCTCTCTCCCCACCCCAGTCCCGGGGTTGGGGGAGAGACATCTCCCCCACTGCAGCCCCGGAGCTGGGGGAGAAGCGTCTCTCCCTGCCACAGCTCCGGGGCTGGCGGAGAGGCGTCTCTCCCTGCCATAGTCCTGCATGCCTCAAACTCCTCCATCACTGCCCCACACCTCACCCAACAGCCCCCACCCAACCCTATTCCCCATCTCACCCTACATATCCTCCAGGCCTATCTGTGGCTATACAGCTGTGTGTGCGCCTGTACCAGGGCCGGCTCTAGCTTTTTTGCTGCCCTGAGGCCCCCTGCCGAGCGCCGCGCCGCCCCACCCCAGCCGAGCGCCGCCGGAACCCCCCCCAAAGCGCCGCTCTCCCGCGCCGCTCCCCCGCTGAGCGCCGCGCGCCAGACCCCCCCCCGGCCAAGTGACCCCCCCAAGTGCCGAGCCCCGCGACGCCCCCCCCCGCCGCCGAGCGCCGCGCTGCCGGAGCTCGCCCCCGCCCCCTGCCAAGCGCCACCGGAACCCCCCTCCAGCGCCGCGCCCGCGCCACACCCCCACCGAGTGCTGCGCGCTGGACCCCCCCACCACCCGAGCGCCAAGCCCCGCGCTGCGCCGCCGGAGCCCGCCCCGCCGGAACCCCCTTCCCGCGCCGCGCCCGTGCCACCCCATCACTGAGCCCCGCGCAACCAGAGCCCGCCCCCCCAGCGCCGCCGGAGCACCCGCCCCACGGAATGCCACGCCGCGCTCCCCCCGCCGCCCCTTACCAGGTGCCACCCCAAGCATGTGCTTGGGTGCCTGGAGCTGGCCCTGGCCTGTACTAATAAGGTGTGTGGGCCTTGATGGACTCTTTTGTGGCCACACAGGTGCACAGCTTAGAGGGAACACAACTGAAAGCATTCGCTCAATGTGCAGCAGCAGTCAAAACAGCTAACAGAATGTTAGGAATCAATAGGAAAGGGATAGATAATAAGACAGAAATTATCATTATGCCACTGTATAAATTCATGGTATACCCACACCTTGAATACTATGTTCAGTTCTGGTCACCCCATCTCAAAAAAGATGTATTAGAATTGGAAAAAGTACAGAGAAGGGTGACAAAAATTATTAAGGGTATGGAACAGCTTCATTATGAGGAGAGATTAAAAAGACTAGGATTGTTCAGCTTGGAAAAGAGGTCACCGATGGGGGGGGTATGATAGAGGTCTATGAAATCATGAAAGGTATGGAGAAAGTGAGTAAGGAAGTATTAATTACCCCTACACATAACACGAGAACGAGGGGTCACCCAATAAAATTAATAGGCAGAACGTTTAAAATAAACCAAAAGGAGTACTTCTTTACACAGTGCACAGTCAACCTGTGGAACTTGTTGCCAAGGGATGTTGTGAAGGCCAAAACTATAACTGGATTTAAAAAAGAATTAGATAAATTCATGGAGGATAGGTCCATCAATGGCTATTAGCTAAGGTGGTCAGGGATGCAATGCAATGCTCTGGGAATCTCTAAATCTTTCATTGCCAGAAACTGGAACTGGATGACTGGGGATGGATCACTCGATCAATTGCCCTATTCTGTTAATTCCCCCTGAAGAATCTGGCATTGGCCACTGTCAGAAGACGGGAAACTGGGCTAGATGCACTATTGGTCTGACCCAATATGGCCGTTCTTATGTTAATGGGCCACTTCACTTTGAATAGTCCCTTGAAATATGTGTTAACTACTTATGCTAAACAATCTGTTCCACCTTGAATTTAGCTGTGTCACCCAGAGTACATTTCCCAGACCTGAAGAACAGCTCTATGTAAACTCAAAAGCTTGTCTCTCTCACCAACAGAAGCTAGTCCCATAAAAGATATTTCCTCACCAAACTTCTCCCTCTAATACCTTGGGACTAACAGGGCTAAAACACTGCATTCTTTGACAAGAGCATTCTTTTAACATTTGTGAAAATCTCATGTTAATTAAACAGATATTCTGTTATCTGTTTATCTTTCTATTTAATCTTATCTTTGGACAAACTGTAAGCCTCTTCGTTTAAGTGGTTTTACTCCTTTACCAGATATTAACTAAAAAGAAATTAATTGCAATTTGGAATATAGTGATGAGTTATTAGAGTCCCAAATGCCAAAATATGGGTTTCTCACCAGTCTGAGAACTAAATTAATGGCATAATAATAAGTTAGTGCCATGCTGCACTTATTTGCAGTAATCATTTTATTCCTTGGAAATGACAGACAGATATCTATCTGACAGATAAATAAACTCTCAGAAGGTTGCAAGATCAGAGTGTGGCTCTCACCAAAGAAAAAGTAGGTGAAAGCATGTTGTTGCTTTAAGTTTGCTTTGCTCAAATGGGAAGATGAGGTTAGTGATTTTATTTGAGTCTTAAGTGGATTTTTTTCAGAGTAGCAGCCGTGTTAGTCTGTATCTGCATAAAGAACAGGAGTACTTGTGGCACCATAGAAACTAACAAATTTATTAGAGCATAAGCTTTCGTGGGCTACAGCCCACTTCTTCGGATGCATATAGAGTGAAACCTATATTGAGGAGATATATATACACACATACAGAGAGCATGAACAGGTGGGAGTTGTATTACCAACTCTGAGAGGCCAATTAAGTAAGAGGGAAAAAAAACTTTTGAAGTGATAATCAAGATAGCTCAGTACAGACAGTTTGTACTGAGCTATCTTGATTCTCACTTCAAAAGTTTTTTTTCTCTTACTTAATTCATGCTCTCTGTATGTGTGTGTATATATCTCTCCTCAATATATGTTTCACTCTATATGCATCCGAAGAAGTGGGCTGTAGCCTACGAAAGCTTATGCTCTAATAAATTTGTTAGTCTCTAAGGTGCCACAAGTACTCCTGTTCTTTTTAAGTGGATTTTTGTTCATGTCAGAGACCCAATATATTGTCCATCTGTTCAAAAGAATTCAATAAAACAGAATATGAAGAACAGAAGAGAGATAGGTGGAGTAGCAAGACTGGGGTTTTGCATTGCTTGCAGAATTGCAAGGTGTTGGAAGACTGAGGGCTGGTCTACACTGGGGGGGGGGGGAGTCGATCTAAGATACGCTACTTCAGCTACGTGAATAGCGTAGCTGAAGTCGACGTTCTTAGATCGATTTACCTCAGGTCCTCATGGCGCAGGATTGATGGCCGCAGCTCCCCCGTTGACTCCGCTACCGCCTCTCGCTCTGGTGGAGTTCCGGAGTCGACAGGGAGCACGTTCAGGGATTGATTTATCGTGTCTAGACAAGACGCGATAAATCGATCCCCAATAGATCGATTACTACCTGCCAATCCGGCAGGTAGTGAAGACATACCCTCAGTTGTTGCAGTGCTTTGGGAGGGAATTGATGCTTCTCTAAACTTTACTCTGACCTATGCTGTCAGGTCCCTTACTATCGTGTGAACAAAACATTTCCATAATATTAGCTTTCCTCCACTCCTTCCAAAGCCATGTAATTTGCTTCATGGAATGTATATTCTCCACACTGATTTCCTTTCCTTTATTTATTTTTTGATGGTTCCATTCTGATTAATATAGGTAACTTTAACATTATGTAAATTCCTATAATTTCTGTAGACATGTTTGAGCATAATACATAAAGCTACACTAAAGGAGTGTATCAAACATCTTTACAGAGTCTAATCATTTAACGGCTGTCCGGCACATAGCACTTTTGCGCCAGTGTAACTAAATTGAAAACTCCTAATGTTAAACCAGTTTGATTCATGCTTTAACCAATTTAGTTTAATTCCATAATATACTGAATGAAGAAACATAAATGTAGTTTAGACTAGTTTAACTGCATCTATGTTGGGGTTTGGACTGGTTGATTTTAAATTGATTTAGTTACATAGGTGCACTTGTATGATAGTGGGGCGGAGGAAGGTTTTCCAATAGAAACTTGTCCTAAATCATATTAAAATCCCCTTCCTTATGGGAAAATTAGTTCTTTGAGTAATGATCCCTATTGTATTACACTGAGGGTTTACACATATGCACCATGCATCCAGAGCCAGAGATTTTGAAAATAGTAGTATCAGTTGCTTCATGAATCTGCCTGGGCTCTCCTCATGATTTCATCCAAGGTGATAAAGGTCGGGACAGACCAACCTCGTCTCCAGTTCCTTCTCATCGCCACATGGTCCGGGTCAGAACTATTGTGTTTTCTTGTATGTGATGCACTTTAAAAATACACAATTGTACATAGTTTTAGAGTGGTTTACTGTTTTATTGTTTTTATAGTAGTTTTTAGTAGTTTGATAGTTTTAGGAGTAGAATTGAGGTTCTTCTGGGATAGTTTAGTTCTGTGTGAATACCCCCTGCTTTCCCACCCTTATATCCATGTGCAGGTATTGAACCCTGCTAAAAATCTCAGGCTTTAAAATCTGTGCCTCCTTCCCATGTTCCTTCTCCATCAGCGACGCACATCAACGCTGCCTCTACTGCTTAGGAGAAGCCCACATTTCATCCACGTGCAGTATCTGCCAGACTTTCCCCAGCCGTACCTGAGAAGGTTGGGCTCTCCACCTCTGGAGGCACCTCATGGAAATTGCCATGAGACCTGATTTGGACCCTGGTCAGGCAGCCCCCTTCCTCCCCACCGTATATCTGTCTGAGGCCGCCAGGAGTGCGCCTCCAGCTACTGAATTTGAGGCCAACACCAGCAGTGCCACCACTATGGACCTTATGCTGGGGCCTACTTGGGAGATAAGGAAGCATGCACATAAGCATGCCAGTTAGTCTTCCTCTAAGCTTAAGAAGAGAGAGACTCCATCCACAAGTTCCAGTAATGGGGATGGAGTGTGCCCTAAAGTGCACAAACACGTAAAGGAGCTACACAAATTGATGGATCCACTGGTACCAGGTGTGGATCCGCAAATGCAGTCAACATCAGCATCCATCAGAGCTAGAGAGCCGTCTTCTCCCCAGAAGACCAGTGCTCCTGTACTGATTCTGGGGACTGAAAGTATCCTTGACTCCTGGGAGGTCTGGAAAAGCACCAGGGTGCCAGGAAGTGTTTGTCTTGGGAGAGCCAAAGTCTTCACACCTTCTGGGGCTCTCTACTTCCAAGTAGAGTTTATCTCTTGGACAGAACATGCCACATCTGAGGCACTCCTCACCCCTTGCTCCTGGTGTGTACTTGCTTCTGTCAGTACTGCCAATGGAACTGGTCTCCGGGTTGTCTTTGAAGGAATCAGATGAGGGACAGGCAACATCTATCCCTTTCCACCACTACAAGTATCAATGGAAGCCTTCTACATTGTGGCAGTATCCCCCACTCCAGCCACCACAGAGCCACTGGCTTCCTACGCCATGGGGCTCTCAGCAACACCCTCTGGATGTATCATGCTGACCCTACTGGGGATCCTGGCCCCAATATTCATTCTCAGAACCTGTCCATTACATCAGGGAGGCTGCACCTATTTCACTGTGTCGGTTGCTTTTGAGTAGATAATCGGAACTGATAACAGAAGATGAGTCACTCAGTCGGGCTCTGACAGTACCACTGGAACAGGAGAGTTTCTTGTCATCCTCATCAGATCCTGCAGTGGCTTCAGCTTCCCCTCCTTCCCCTGATAACTACCGCCAGTCCCAGGAGTTCCTGTATAGAGTGGCTGGAGAGTTACACATTCCCCTGGAGGAGATCCAGGACACTCAGCATAAGCTTCTGGACCTACTTCACTCACTCATGTTGGGCAGAGTTGATCTACCAATCAACGCCATCCTTGAGTCAGGTAGAATTGTTTGGCATATTCTGGCCAAATGTAGGCTTACTCCCAAAGGGGCAGAAAATTGCTACTATGTGTGATCGGTTTGGTCACAGAGACCCCCTTGGGACTGTCATCTGACGTGCTGAAGTTACCTCTGAGCCCATTTTCCCTGCCAGTTTGGGACTCCAGAACCCTGCCCTGTTGAGCCAGACACGCTAGCCTGCTGCAACACAGACCAGGTCTGGTCCACACCCCCAAAGCTGCAGACTTAACAAAAAACAGTTTAGCAGGTTACCTGCCTTCAGCACCCAGGCACCCAGTTCGCAATGGGATCCAAACCCCAAATAAATCAGTTTTACTGTGTATAAAGCTTATACAGGGTAAACTCATAAATTTTCTGCCCTCTATAACACTGATAGAGAGATATGCACAGCTATTTGCCCCCCCCCCCAGGTATTAATCACTTACTCTGGGTTTACTAATAAGTAAAAGTGATTTTATTAAGTATAAAAAGTAGGATTTGAGTGGTTCCAAGTAATAACAAGACAGAGCAAAGTAAGTCACCAAGCAAAATAAAGCAAAAACATGCAAGTCTAAGCCTAGTACATTAAGAAACTGTTTACAAGTAAAATCTCACAGCTTCTTCTAGTCTTCTCACAGACTAGACTAGAAAGCTTCTTTCACAGACTAGACTCCTTCCTAGTCTGGACCCAATCCTTTCCCCTGGTACAGTCCTTGTTAGTTCCAGCAGACATCTTAGGTGGAAAGCAGGGGTGTTCTCATGACTGGCAGCCCCCTTTGTTCTGTTCCACCCCCTTTTATAGCTTTGGCACAAGGTGGGAATCTTTTGTCTCTCTGGGTCCACACCCCCTCCTTCTAAATGGAAAAGTACCAGGTTTAAGATGGATTCCAGTATCAGGTGACATGATCATATGTCTTGTGAGACCCCAGCCTCCATTCTTCCAGGCTGACCTGCACGTACCGAGGAAGGTTTGCAAGTAAACAGAGCCATTTACAGGTCATTGATTCTGAAGCACCTTTAATGGCTTCCACTTAATATGTTTACATCATTAATAAAAGTTTATATCTTATTCTCCTAACTCCAGACATAGAAAGAATACATACAAACAAATGGGATAAGCACACTCAGTAGATCATAAGCTTTGTAATCATACCTTACAAGAGACCTTTTGCATAAAGCATATTCCAGTTACATCATATTCACACTCATAAGCATATGTCCATAAAACAGTATGTAGTGCAACGTCACAGTATGTACCAGCTAAGGGTCTGAGTTTCTTGCACCCTCTTCTGACTTAGGTACTGCTTGTTAATTACCCTCAGTGGAATACAATACAGACTACCACTCGAAAAAGAAGAGGGGATTACTTACCTGTAACTGGAGGTTCTGTGAGATGTGTGATCCCTATCTGTATTCCATTTCCCACCCTTATTCCCCTCTGCTGTGGTTCCTTTGGATTTGCGGTGGAGAAGGAACTGGAGATGCGGTCGGTCCATTCCTCCTTTATCACCTCAGATGACAAAGGGAGGGATGAGGTGAACCAAGGGCACATGCATGGACCAACGGACACTACTATTTTCAAAATCTCTGGCTCCGGATGCATGGTACGTATGCGTAAACCCTCAGTGGAATGCAGATAAGGACCACACATCTCAAAGAACCTCCAGTTATAGGTAAGTAACCTCTTCATCTTACTCAGATTAATATCTGCCTAATGAATAGGGAACGGTTTAAAAAAACTTTCTAGACACCCAAGTGGAAATATATAGCAAATGAGGCATTGCACGTGAATTTGGTCTGGGAACAGTAAACTGTTATTTTTGTTGACAACATGGCATCCTTTCAACCACATTCTGTGTCTGTTGTTGTTTGTATTCAGGCCAGAGGAAAGTGTTTGACCTCCCATTTGGAAGCTGCCTCTTTCACAGTGATGTTTATGACAATGGATCCTCTTTCGTTTATGACAACTGCACTATGTGTACCTGTAGGGTAAGTCAGTAAGAACATTCCTATGCAGTGTGCTGTGTTTTTTATTGCCTAGGAGAGATGTTTGTAAGATTTGAGTACTACAGGGCCTGACTCTGTACTGCAAAGTACCTTGTATGGTTATTTACATTCAGGCAAAGGGAATGTAAAGGGCTACCAAATCAACATGGTCAGATTTTACATGACTGCAAAAGCGCAAGTTGAGAATTAAGCCCTGATTGCATTATTAAATGAACACACTCTGAAAGATTTCAATAAATCTTTCAATAAAATATTTTATTCTAAGCAGATCTGATCAAAGTAATTATTAGCTACATTGGGTGGAAATGATTACCTCAACACACACAGATGTTACGATTCAGGGTGAACATTGTCCTAATAAATTAGTGTCCCCTTTTCTTTTCTTCTGTCCTTTTGCTCAGAATTCTACAGTGGTATGTAAGAAGAAGTGCTCACCTCCTGGAGAATGCAATAAAAGCAAGGAACACTGCTGCAAGGAGTGTGTCTCATACATCTCTCCTGAGGAACTGAAAGTGTGCAAATTCGGGAATAAGATCTTTCGGGTAATGTTTTGGGGGTGGCTCAATAATTGGTACCATTGTAATGGTTGAAATAGCACTGGATTACTATAGCTTAGTGTTGGGGTTTGCTTTTTAGCAGAATTTTCATTATGCTGATTGCCAACAGACGCACATTTTTAATAGTGAGAATAATTAACCATTGGAACAATTTGCTGAGGGTTGTAATGGAGTCTCCATCACTCATAATTTTTAAATCAAGACTGGATGTTTTTTTCTAAAAGATATGCTCTAGAAATTATTTTGGGAAGATTTATGGCCATGTTGTATAGGAGATCAGACTAGATGATCAAAATGGTCCCTTCTAGCCTTCGATTCTATGAATCTATCAACAGAATAGCTTGGAGGCAAATATTTGCAAAAATTGCCATTTGCTGTTGATTTTTTATGTTTGTATAAGTTCTGCTGACAGAAAAAAATTAAAATTAATTTCTCCTATGCAGTAACTCCTCACTTAATGTCCTCCCGCTTAATGTTGTTTCAAAGTTACGTCACTGCTCAATTAAGGAAAATGCTTGTTTAAAGTTGTGCAACGGTCCCTTATAATGTTGTTTGGCTGCCTATTCTGTCCATTGCTTGTAAGATTCTGTGGAAGGAGCAGCAACTTTACAAGGGAGCATTGCACAAGTTCCTTTTCTCCGCCTCCTCCCCCGCCCTCCCAGCGCTTCCCCCACCACCAAACAGCTGTTTGACGGTGCTTAGGACTTTCTGGGAGGGAGGGGCAGGAGTGGGGATGTGGCTGCTCCGGAGAGGAGGTGGAGTGGGGGTGGGAAGAGCTGGGCCTGGAGTGGAGCAGGGACAGGAAGAGGTGGGCCTGGAGCATCTCCCGGCAAAGTCGGCACCTGTTTTTCTCCGAGGAACCTGCCACTGCTGCTGTGAAGGTGCTTCCTAGCATCCTTGCCTGCAGCGGGCTGTGCCTGTGTGGGGTAAGCCAGGGGCACTTCCCAACCACATCACAGTACAGTACAGTACTGTACAGTATATAATGCCTTTTGTCTGCCCCCAAAAAATTTCCTTGGAACCTAACCTCCCGCATTTACATTAAATCTTGTGGGAAAATTGGATTCGTTTAACATCATTTCACTTAAAGTTGCATTTTTCAGGAACATAACTACAACGTTAAGTGAGGAGTTACTGTACTTGGCATGCTGTTTCCCTCTCCCCACACAGAGAATCAGGTTGCTGCTTCATGCCGAATAATGCATTTTTAATCAGAGGGTTGTGCTTCCCTTTCCCAAACAAATTCTGATAGTCATAGAAAAGGTATTTTTCAGTGGTCTTTATCAGCTGAAAGGGAGCCTCCTCCAGGTTGAGCCAGTAGGAATTGTGCTAAGCTTGTCTCAGCTGGAAGTTCTGAATACATTACAGTTCACAGCTATGTTACAAACCATGCTTCCTACACCCCACATTGGAACGCCATGTAGCAATGATCTCCTCCTTCTCTCCCACCCAAAATTTGTAGATCTGTAATGATTTATTGCAAAACACTTCTTATATTGTCATGTCCATGTTTGTTTTTTCAAGTGTGTGCAGCTTCTTTCACATTGTGTTGAAACAGACTCTGTCACCTTGTTGGCTATCTGTGAATTAAGAGAATCAGATCAAATGTTAAATCCTTTGAGTACACTGAGTTTACTCATTCCAAATTATTTTCCATTAATTCCATTTTACTTGTATGTAGCTGAAATGTTTATTCTGTAAATTATATGTGAACAAACACCATGCTTAATAGGTGCAAAGAAACTACATTTGATCTGACTAGAACTTAAACAATGGCACTATTGTATTTCAGGTATAAATATCTACTTCTTGAGCAACCCAATGAAATACTCTGCTTCTTGTGATTTATTTTATTTTGCTAACAAGTGTTTACGAAAACACAAAAAAGGGGTGGGTGGGAACTGGATCTGATTTTTACCTTTTTTTATACAAATAACTGTTGGAAATAACTCTGTATAAGTCAATGGAGTTACATAAATATAAAATAGGCGTGAGATCACAATCAGGCAACTGTTGTATCTTCTTTTAGTTGCTCTCATGCTTGGAGATCATTTCTTTTGCCATGATGTCTGTCAACTTATGCTGCACCAAAATGGTAGACAATTCTGCATAATCTCAGAATAAAAGACAAGGCAGGACAGCCCTTAAAAATCATGCTGCGCCTAAAAAAATCAGGCTGTTTTGCTACTTAAAGTTTGAGGGTGCTTTCACTCTGATCCCAACACTGAGGAACTCTAGTGTAGGTGGATCCATAATCATTTTCTGTCCTCTTGGACTGCCTTTACTTTCTGTCTGTCTGCCTGCCCCTCACCCTTCCTCCTCAAGCATCCTGTAAACAGAAAGCTTGCACATTCGGGCTCTACACAGGCCTGTATGTGGGTGAGGTGGAATGCTTTAGAAACTGCACTTGGCAAATGCAAAGGCATGTAGAAATGAGCCAGGACAGTTCCCCATACTTTTCCGAGTATGTTAAAACCATATGAAGAGCATTCTGCTGCCCACTTAATACTTTTTTAGAAAGACAGACTGTCTTCTGGAAGAATACCGTTCCTGCTATACATTTGGGTAGTTTAGTATTATATCTGTTCTAAACATTTTCAGATGTTTAGCAGAGCAAGAGTCTGCTAAAGCACTGTAAGTAATCTAAATTAGAATTCATTATTTGTCCATTCCTGTGGACCCAGAATGATGCCACATCTGGTAATAAATCCACTGTATTCTGACATCTTAATGAAATGCTTTCACATCCAATAATTTAAACATGTCAGTTATCCAAAGGTAATGAATCAGATTTTTCTAATTATGTCAGCTTAAATGAAAATTCACAATAGGTGTGATCACATCCTGCTGGTGCGAGAAACAATGCAACTAATCAGGTCATTCAAGGTAAAAGAAAACATGGACTTGGAAGAATGATTTTCTAACCTGAAGGATCAAAGGGAAGAAATCCCTGCTCACCTTCATTTTTAACCGGACTGGGTGTGGAAGAGCACCTCAGAAGAATTTAGACTAAACAATGATGTAACTCCAAAAGGGAAAGCAGTGCTTTTCTGTGCAATGAAAAGGATACATTGTTGGAATAGCTTCCTTCCGCCACCCCAGCTGATAGCTATATCATGTTCTCCCTCCTGCAGGATGGAGAGATGTGGTCCTCTGTTAACTGCACCATCTGTGCTTGTGTGAAAGGCAAGACAGAGTGTCGCAAGAAGCAGTGCATTCCAGTCAACAGCTGCCCTCATGTGAGTTTTTAATGGAATAAGTTCTCTCCCCCGACCCTCATTTATCTTTGTCAGTGTTTCTCAGTTGAACTGGTGTACACGAAGCCTGGGGAAGATGGAACCGTCAAAAATTCTAGGGTCTATAGTTGACTAGAATTCTCAATTGTTGTGTGCAGTGTTGTAAACTGTGTTGGTCCCAGGATATTAGAGTCAAGGTGGATGATGTAATATCTTTTATTAGACCAACTTCTGAAATGTTCTATGTAAGCTTGAAAGCTTGTCTCTTTCACCAACAGGAGTTGGTCCAATAAAAGATATTACTTCACCCACCTTGCCTCTAGAATTCTCAAAGCACTGCAACATCTCCTTTCAGGTTTGCCTAGCTCTGTCCTCAGGCCTCTTTCTTTGCTCTGAAGGCTCCCATGCTTTTGCTCCCCCTTTTATATCTGAACCAAAGCTGCTCTCTCTGCTCCCAGGCTTATTTCTCTCTCTCACATATTCAGTAGCTTTATTGGTCTAACATTTTGTGTTTTGGATACCTGTAATTTGCAAATTATTTAGTTTAAATAGTGCAAGCTTTCAGGAGAAGCAGATCTAAAATGACATCTTATGCAGAGAGTCATTTTAAAACAACCTGCTGAAGAGACCTCCAAGTTATTAGCATTACTCCTTCTCAATGTTTCCTTCACTGTCATGGAAGCCAAATGGAGAAAATATTAGTCACAAATACCCGTGACAAACTCCCATGAATAGAAATGTTTTGGTGACTTTTTGACAGCCCAGGGCAGTGGTAGAGGTGTTATAAAATAAAGTGTTTGTCTTTGGTTCTCCAAATGCTATAGAGGCAGGGTCACTGCACCAGTGAATCTTTGGAACTCTGTGCAGTAGAGGCAATCTCCTCCTGCACCTTTTTGGTGATTCAAAGGAGTTCAGTCCTTCAGCCATGGGCCTCCCTAAACTTCACAAGAGAGGAACTGTGCTACTCTATACCTTAGAAAGTGTGCATTAATGCAACTCTTCTGGGAGTATTAGCAGGTCATGGGATTCCCTCATGCAATTCTTAAGGAGTGCATAGGAAATGAGAACCTGGGACCATAGAAAACTTTTTATCTAGCACATCAAGTTTTCTATGAGAATTCTTAGGAGCGTGGCACCATAGAAAAAATTGGATGCCCCTCTATAGTGTCCTACATTTACCCAATTTAAGCTTTTAGGGCTCCTCAGAGCTCAGATTGCTAAAGTTATTTAATATGACCCGGGTGCAAAATACATTACATTATATTTCATTTAAATAAACTTATGAATGGAAAAGACAGGAAATGATCCGTTAAGGTAATAAATAAATGTACTGTTGCCCTTGTTGCTCATACAATCAACTGAGGAAAACAATGCCACATGAAAATTCACCTTATACATTCCAATAGTAGCTTTAACTCTCCGACCCATAAGGCACACTTACATGCTCTTTCAACATTGTCATATTACAGTCCTAGCATGTGAGGTGTGAGTCCTAGACTCATAAGTGAAGTCAAGGGAAAAAGAGCAAAAAGAGTTAGAAGTCCTCCATTAAAAATATAGAAAGTATAGGATTTTAAATGTTGAGAAGCATAGGAAGCATGTACATTTAACTTACAAAATGCCATTAGCAGCTTCATAAGAAATAAACATCCCTTTATAAATCCCCTGTTAGAATAGAAAGGCTTTTACCTGAAATCATTAACTAAATTATACCAGCCCTGGGTTCTAGGTGGGGCTGGAATCCAAATCCAAATTAAGCTTCTGAAGCTGGGATGGGTTCTCAGGAATGGAGTAAACTCCCAAATCTAGAATAAACTTCTGAACTAAGCTAAATTCCCAGGCTGCTGCAGGCTTCCAAACAATACTAAACTTCCAAGTGGTAGTGAGCTTCTGAACTACGACACACTCCTAGACTAAAACAAGTTCCTGAGCTAAACTAAACCCCCAAACAAGAGCCCAGCTCCTCCTCAGGGCTAAAAGAAACAGCTGTGCCATCTCTCCACTCCCTAATAGATTCTAACCCAGCCATCCTGTCCCAGGATTCAAAATGGAGTCTCACAGTGTGCAGCAAACACTGTTGCCTTTCCTTTTCCAGCTCCAAAACCCCCCAACCAACAAATCAACCAAAAAACCCCCAGCCCTTTGCCAAAACATCATCCTAATATAAAAACACATTATTTTTGTTTTTTTCAAGATAAAGGCTATTAGAAGGAAGAAAGGAGAAAGCAACTCTATATGTTGGGTTCTAATTTTCTCTCTCTCCTTAAGGAATTTTAAAGCAAATAACATATGTTACTCATTTGATCCTTTTCACAAACATACCTATACTTTGCATAATACAAGATATAGATTTGGTAGTGATGTATATGCTGCAAGTTTGTAAGCATATTATGAAATAGGCTGAAGAAAAATTGTACAAGAGCATAGATGTATTATCATACAAGATAATACTGTATTGTTTAGAAAAAATATGGGTAGGATCTTGATTTCCTTACTAGTTTTAAATAGCATTCCAGACCATTAGACCCACTCTTGTGGGACTATTTGTGGAGTAAGGCAGTAAGAGTGGCCTCATGTGATTGTGCCATTAAATTCTGTGTCATAATGCACACATACAAGGGTGAAAGAGTTAAGGATATGCAGGCAAGCTTAAATATTTATACCTTGACTTATAAAAGCTTAACTCTTCAGCTTTAGCATTCTGTTCATGAAGTTTTCCTGATGGAATATTGATTCATTCATCAACCTAATTCTAAATTAATTAGGATTTTTATATCTGACTAGGAACAGGCTTCACACTGGTAAAGCTGTAGATGTTTTTTATACCCAGTAACCACTTGTATTACTGTCTGGACTGGTGGCAGGTTGCCACATTTTGTGAGACTGTTTCTGACATTTCTTTCATTTTCCCCAAGGTTACACACATTTTTTTTCTTACTTTTTTTTTTTAGTATAGAATCTTTTACTATTTCTGATAATTTCAGGAAGTGCCTTTCTGAGTTTCTTTCATTTGCACACTGAGGCAATATATGTGTCTTTATTTTAATGCCCTCCAGCCACACTGCTTTCAGGTCAGCCCTGTTTCCACTGAGCCTTGGTTCATGGTTTCTGCTTCCACTTTCTGATCACTGATTCTACAGGTGCACTTCCTCTGTTACCTTGGGCTTCATTCTGCAATGTGCTGAGCACGCTGGCCTCGATCCAGCAAAGCATTTAAGCATGTGGGTAGTCTGGCTGAAGCCAACAGGCATGCACATATATTTAAAGTTGAACGTGTACTTAAGTGCTTTACTGAAATGGAGTAAACTCATCTTCAGGATTGAGTCCCTGTAGAGATTCTCTAGCCCTCTTCTTTTCTAAGGCGAGGTCTCCACTACAAACTTATATCAGTATAATTACGTTGTTCAGAGTGTGAAAAATCCACACACCTGAGCGATGCAGTTATACCAACCTAATCCCTGGTGTGGACAGTGTATGTCAACGGTGTATGTAGACGGTGTATGTTAACGGGAGCTTCTTCCATCAACATTGGTATCGCCTCTTGGGGAGGTGGATTAACTACACTGATGGGAGAAACTCTCCTGTTGGTGTAGTAGCGTCTTCACTAAAGCATTATGGGGTGCAGCTGCACTGCTGTACATGAAGCTAAGCCCATATTCTCCTCACTTACCCCTTTCTCCTCTCCACATTCTTTACTCTTCCAAGTCCTTTGCTTTCTTTATACCATCTCCATTCTCTCTCTCTCTCTCACTTTCATTTTCTACCTTGCTGCTGTCCTCTGCACACCACCAGTACCTACCACACTTCTAATTAGTAATACCATCCTGGGCTAAAGCTGAGTTGCTGTAGAAATGTTTCTTCCAATGCTACTATGAAAGTGCATGGTGATTTTGAAGCATAAAATTATCTTTGAGCACCATTTCTATGAAATGCTTAATTGAGCTACGTTCATTGCACATGAAGCCTTTCAGAGGATTTGATTCTGTGGATAAATTTTGAACCCGTGAACTTCATGTGAGTTTAAAATTTATTCAGAACACGTTCTCTCATCCCAAGCACAGACAGTGTTTAATTTTATACACATCTGTTATTATTACAAACAAAAAGTTGCTGTTTTTACTGCTGTGCCAAATGAGGCACAAAAAAACAACAGCTGTTGCTATTGCACAACCAACCAACGCTCCCCCCCCCAACCCTAATTATTCTTGCCTTTAAAAAAATCCCTTCTCAAACATAGACTTGAAAACTCATGAAAAAGAAGAAAAATCCTAGAAAATAAAGAGACTTGAATGCAGTCTGCTTATAAATATTCATGGGTAAAAATGGGATCACATCACTTATCCCACTCCTAAGGGAACCCTCAGTGCTAACGAACTCTTGCAGCACATGTTAGCAATAATGGGCTTCCTTATTCTACAAGACAAAAACAGGATCCCATGCCAACATAGTGGCTCAAGTAACCAGCCTCAGCAGGCTGCCTTGCATATTCCAATTTCACTTGAATTCCTGCCATTTCCAGCTTGGCTTATGATTTCAACTCTTTTATTGAAACAGAGAGGTAAGAATATTCAGTATAATGTATGGGCATTAAGCTGCATGTCTCCCATTAATGCTAATAAGGGTTGCCCAACTAAATCTCTCTGTATATTATTTTGGGGGTTTGTATGGCGCTTAGTTAAAGGTGTTTAAAAGTGTTTTATTATAACAGATGCTTGAGAGACTCGGAATCACAGTCTGGTCCCTGGTTCTCCCATTGCTCTGGGAGAGAGGTAACCGACATGAGCTCTGTACCTGCTGCTGATTACTTCTCCATTCTCGCCAGTTCTGCTCTGGCTGGTGCACTGAGAGGGGTAGAGCCAAAGCTCTGCCCAATTGTAAGAGAACCAGAGTAGTAGCCCTACAGAGGCTGCTCTCCCCTCCATAAGCTGCCACAAGTGATGTGGAGAGCCAATGCAGGGAAGTAAGGAAGTTCCATATGCTCTTGCTTCCTTGCATGGGTATGCTGGGTGACTTACAAAGCACTTTCAGTTATAATCACCCCAGGTTTCAATAAGGGTTTGTCTATGCAAACGAGTAGTTCGTGGCAAGCTGGGCTGTGAATCTACCCTGCAGTAGCCTGATGCAGACTAACTTTTTGTGTTGGACAAATCCTCAAAAACATCCACCTTTCAGGTTGAGATGTTCCATGTTTATTCTCAACTTGAAGGTCAGTTTCAGCAAATTTGAACTAAGTCAATTAGGCCACTTTTTAATTCAGTGAAGATTTTGAAAGAACACATGCACACACACAAACAAAAGCACATATTTCCTAATTCTAGCAACCTCTATTTGACACACACACACACACACACACACACACACACACACACACACACACACACACACACACANCACACACACACACACACACACACACACACACACACACACACACACACCCCCTGGCCTGGGTAAAGTGGATTGAGCCTTTGCTCAATATTACTAATATTGGACCAAAGTCTTTGCTGATGTAAATAGTACACTTATGGGGTTTCACCCATTGGCTCCAGCAGAGAATTTGGTCCACTATTTCTAGTTTAGTAATATGATTTTGTAAGGGATATCACTGTATTTATCCATGGAAGAGAATTTGAATAAACTTGATTTGTACCAATGAGATCTCTTACTAGTATTTGTAGTTGGATGAATGACTCTCTTTAGTAGGGATTTCCCATAAGCAACTAAAGGGATGCAAGCAATCTGCATCAGAAATTAATTGTATGTATTTTATGGGAAAAAGGTTGGAGTCTTAGTTATATAAAACAACTAGTGTACTTTAGATAGCCATGAATACATGAGTACAAATTCCCCCCGCTCTCTCTAAGAGAAAAGTAGCAACAGAGAGCCCTTTTAGTATTTTATTTCTTAGGGGACTGCCAGGAAGCTTTTTGAATGTTCTGTCTGTTTTTAACACCTGATATTTGAAGCTGTAACCAGGGCATTGAGTTCAAACACAACTTGAACTATTTTCAAAGGTTTATCCAGCCTTACAACATAACAGTCATTGCTCCAAAAACTCTTTCAGTAAACCAGTCTATCTTTTTCCCAATTAGGGCAAGATCCTGAACAGAAAAGGATGCTGTCCTATTTGCACTGAAAGTGAGTAAGTTCCTTCTTCACATTTTAAAAATTTTCTTTTATTCTATTAGGAAAAAGTTATAGTCAAAACGTGTTCGCATTTCATCTCCCTCTTTTTTGATGGAGGCATAAACAGGCGCTTTTAGCAGGGGACAGAGTTAGTATAATATCTCCCATAAATTAAAAATAAAATATCTGTCAAAGAGAATTTTTAATCTTCCAAATACCACTTTTTGTGTGTGTCAAATTAGAGGAAACATTTCTCACTATGCAGTATAAATTATAGTTTGCCTGTGAAATTTGCAAATGTTATTTGATTCATTCTGGCTACAGTCATCCAAGTTAAGGTAGTGATCTGAAGAAAGACGAAGCATAATCAGATTTCATGCTCCAGGTCCTTAGTGCTGATTTGTGGGAGTCAGAAAAGGTTTGCAAAGGTCAAACAGGAAGTCTGTGGCAGAGATAGGGAATACAATGGAACACAGGCCTCTTGATATAATTCTGTGCCTTAGCCATAGCATCATCCTTTCCCTCCCATAGCCCTATTATCAAAGTATTTAAACATTTGCTTAAGTTCATCCCTATTCAGCAAAGCACTTAAGCCCATGCTTAATTTAAAGGTTGGCACATGCTTAAGTGCTTTACTGAATAGGGATACACTGCTGAATCAGGATCTTAATACTTTATAACAGAGCAGTCCGAAAACTAAAAATAATTCCTATGGAAAATGTCTGTTTTTTGTCTAATTTTTTTTACTTTTTGAAATTTGCCAATCAGCTGTAATTTATAATCATTTATGTTGGCTGCTATCAAATTATACAGAAGATGTACATTAAGTCATTACTTCTTCCATTATGCATCTCAAATAAACTGAAGCACTCTTAACATATTGCTATTAGACATGTTTAGAGCAATTGTATAAACACCATTCAGCCCTAGTAAAGGAAGTTATGGTTGAATTGGTGTCGTGAAAATATCCTGTATTAATAAATTAATCCAACACATCTCTTACCGTAAGTCCAGTTCTCAGTACTCCAAGCCTAGAATGAGTGACATTGATCATAGAAATATGTGACATAGACTCAGAATGAGAGACAGAAAAGAGGAGCAGATGGAAGGATCTTGAAATGAAGCAGAATTTGTTTTAACAGATATACATTTTCTGTGTACTCAGTTTCAGAGGCACTGAAACTTTCAGAGACCTAGGTTCAAATATGATCTTTTACAAGTGCCATGAATTTGGTGACTTGAGTCTTGCCTCTAGTGGTCACCTTGTCAATTACAAAATCACAGCATGGGCAGCATTGACGTGATAGGCAGCTTCTTGTAGAAATTCTTAGGCAATAATTTATAGTAGGGCAACATCAGGATCATTTGAGAGGGAGGTAAATTAAAATCTTAAATGGATGATGCACTATGTAATTCACTGCCATTGAAAGCCTTCCTGAGCTGAACTCAAAGTATTTGCAAATGGACAGTGTGCCCTTCTTCTCGAGATGGATAAAGGGAAGAGGATGATGTCATTTTTTCAGAGCTATTTTCATTGAATTACAAAGTGTTCTGCTCTCCAGGTGCCAGGGGAGTTGTTATTTTTGTTTAAAATAAAAATAATTAAATTAAGATTAAAATGACTTTTGAAGGTTACAAAAGACTCCGTAGTGATTTATGTAAGCAATAACCCTCAAGACAAGTGAAACTAAAGGCCAAGTGCCTTCACCACTGAAGAAGGGTGTGATGCTTATATACCTGCTGTTATTGAAGTACCAGCTGTAGCTCATCAAGTGACACCTTACTTAAGAACAGAGTGAGCCAGACCCTGGGCAAGTATACAGACAGGGGAGTGCTAAAGAAACCATGCCCCTCTTGCATTCTGGGCCTGATTCAACTCCTCCAGAAGTCAGTAACTTCAATGGGCTGTAGATCAGGCCTTTTCTGTGCAGCCGCTCGGGATAACGGCAGTCCCTCCTAGCAACTGTAGATTTCTAGCCAAAACAGACAGAAAGGAGTTATGGCCCCATCCCTCCTGCCCACACTGGCTGGCAGAGCTGCCTGGATTCAGAAATGGGAGCATTTTACACTATCCTAAAAGTTGATGCAGTAGGCACGCTCCTCTGGACCGACTAAAGGGACAGTTCTTCTTGGATCTCCCTTTGGGGTGATGTGTCTCAGCACTGGCCCCAATGCTGAGGGGGAAATATTAAGTACAATGTAGCTTTTATAGAATATTTTTTTTTTTAATTAACTTGCGAGTTCCGAACTGGTATACTTATAATGCAAAATGTCAGAGGTCTTGCAACAGCAGCCTGCTTCTGATAAGATAAGCTGTTGCATTACACACATTACACCTATTAATACACTAGACATTTCTGGCCGTCTAGCAGACATGGCTTCCCAAAGCAAAAACAACATAGGAGGTACAAGAACACACTGTGCTCAGGAGAGCTGAGTACTGATGTGCATAGCCAATTTCTACAAACTGGGTCCAAAACAGTCATTGTTAAAAGACAATTTTTTTTTTAAGTTTAAAATGTATTTTGTAAAACAGTTTGTGGCAGAAGGAAAAAGGACCTCATCTCCTAAAGGGATAGTGAGTCCCTTTTGTCTATTGCTGCTGGGATTAACTGTGGTTAGTTTTGGCACATCATTTCCTAAGCTCCATGGCTGGGGTACAGTTATTACTAATTAAACACAGTGGTCAGACCGGTGGAAAATGTCATTTAGTTCAACAGTTTAGTTTATCCTGTTGTAAAAGTGTAATGAAATATGGTCTTTTTGGCCTGCTTTACAAAAAGTGCCACTGACGTCAATTCCATAAATTAGTAAGCCTATGTTATACCAAGGTCATTTTCATATACCCCGCAACCACCACTAAACTACATTCAAATGATATTAATAATCTAGCCTCAACTCAAGACTAAAAGCAAAGAAATTTGGAATTCAGGTTAAATCTCTCATCCTTGCTTAGAAGGACTGACAACACTTGCTAGAGCTGTAGAGGGCATAGGCACTGTGAAAGCTTCCCACCACAGCTCTGTGGATGCGCTTTAATCCTGATCAGTTATCATACCTGCTATCATGACTGAGCCACAACCTCTCTGTACTTCAATTTACGCGTTGTACCTGCCATAATTTAGTGTTGTGTGGTTTCATTAATTAAGATTTTTAAAGGCACTCTGAGATCTTCAAATGAAAAGTGCTATATACGTCTACTAGTATCACTGATTAGTATTCCAGTTATAGGCCTTTTCTGGGCAGAATGTGCCAGTCATGCCAAATCACTCTGTGATTTTGTAATTGACAAGTGATCACTATAGGCAAGAGTGAGGTCAACAAATTCTTGATACTTGTGACATGACACATATTGGAATCCAAGTCTCTGATAGTAACAACTGGTACCTTAATTTACTATAGCTCATTGCTCCCTTTTATAGTAATCACTTTTTAAAAAACTCCTCTCATGGAAGTGTATATCAACAAAATAGACTGCAAGGTTAAATACCTAGAAAAACTGCCTGTGATTTACCCATACAGACTTTTCAGCTGTCATGGTCTACTGCATGAGTACATAATTAGACAAATCTGAATAGCCATTTTATTTATGAATTAGACCATATCTTCTCCCATGGATTTTTTTTTTTTGACAAAACACCTTACAATGTGCATTATATCAAGCTGTACAATGGGGCAATTATGATGAAAGTATTATATGGAGTAGCATTTTTAAATTAAAAAAATATGAAATTCTGTTGTGCATGTGCCGTTAATAATTTGCCCCTTTTAATTTAGGGCTTAGTTTACCATTTGGCCTAATTACATTCAAAGTTTCATTTTGGTTTTAAAAAGCTCAGTCCTTTTAGAGTTATAGATGTACAAATAAATCACCTTAACCGGTAAACTTCTATTTTTCCCCTCTCTCTCTTTACTTAGAAAATGTCCAAACCAGTTTCCTCAGAGCTCACTCCAGTGACTAAATAATAATTTATTTAGGGTATCTGCTCTGCACTGCATGAGCTCTTGCTTTATGAATTGCCAAATTTAAGCCAGTCTGCTGGGAACTGGAACTATCTAGGTCACAGGCAAATTTTTAGATCTTTTAGGTTGGTGGAGACTGAGTATATTGTATGAGATGCACACAAAGGCCAAGATTTTCAACAGCAGAAGCCTAATGGTAGGCTCCTAAGTCCATGTTTAGGCTGCTAAATAAGTGATCTTATTTTTAAAAGTGCCAAACACCCAGCAGATCTCACTGAACTCAGCAGTTTGGAAAATAAGGTCACTTATTTAGGAGTCAAAATGTGGGCTTAGTATGGGATTTTCAAAGGACCCCAAGAGAATTAGGGATGCAACTGGGAGATAATCACCTAACTCTGTTCTGCCCTTTTGAAAATCCCTGACTTTCTGAAAATCTTGGTCAAAGTCTTTAAGAGGTGAGGACAGAATGTGTGTGCATGTAAACACAGGGGAGTGTGCTAGCTCCTTTAGAGGTCCAGTTGTTGGTACATCCACTGAGTGACTTCAATATTGCTGAAGAGGGCTGCTCATACACTGTTAACTAGAGAACCACTGCTTCCACTAGGTCTCATGGGGGGTATCTTTGTGGGGGAAAGAACATAAACAATCTGTGATTGAAACCCTTCTGGGTGAGGAGGAGGGAGAAGCAAGCTACAAATGGTGGCTGAAACCCTTTTTGTGTCCTTTGTCCTTTACAATCCTGTTACACTCTGTATTTAAGCTTCCTTTTCAGGCCAACAGTCCTCCTTGTTGGCTAGTGTTTGAGGTATCTCTCACACACTCATGCAAACTGTTGATTTTTTTAAAACACATTTCTAACAAAACTTTCAGAAATACTTTATACAAAGGCACTGTAGTATCAGATAATTTAGACTATTCCTAGGTAACTCTCTTTTTAAATTTCAGTTCTTAAAGTAAACAACATTTGCATCAGACACTGAATTGTCCAGCTCAGAATATATTCTTTTTTTTATTGTAAGTGTGCTGCACCGAGTTGATATATGATATGACACAATGTAACATAACATAAAACAACATTACTCTGCATAACACGTTAGAAATTAAAAATAAATATTTCTTTTGGATCCTGTCAGTACTAACAATTTAGCTGGCAAATATCTAAATGATGTTTGTTCTCTGTGTCTTGATTCTTAACCATGTCTGTCTTAGCTGAAGAAAAAAAAGACACCAGGTAATAATATGTAAAATAACCCCATATTCTTGGCCTCCAGAAACACAGACAAAAAACAGTTCTTTTCATTGAAATTTTCACCATGGTTTGGGCTATTTCTTCATTTTCTTAGAAGTTCCCTGCCCACATGAATAGAAATAATATCTAATTTCTTAAAACAAATAAGGAAATAAATTTTATGCAAATAATTGTATTGGTACACAGGAAAATGAAGACAAAATGTGAATAGAATACTTACCAGTAGCATCAGAACCTGATGCTATAATTCTTTAAATGGGTAACCATCACTTGAAATCAATAGAACTAGTCATCAGTAAAATAAGACTCCTGTGAGGTGAATAGTATTATCCTTATCCTTTTCAGATGAGGAAACTGAGGCACACAGAGGTTGGTGCACACATTTTCAAAAATACCCCTTAATTTATTTATTTTTAGTGTTCATTTGGTAATTCGTAAGGCATGATTTTCAGAGGTGCCGAGTCTCTACAGTTCTCATTGACTTCAGCTGGTGTTGGAGGTGCTCTTGTCTTTGGAAAAAGTCAGACCCAAGGGGTCCTCAGCTGGGCATCCAAACATAAAAAAGTGTGACCTAAGTGGCTCACCTACAATGGTAGAGGAAGGACGGATGTATGGCATAGCTCCCAGATCCCAATTCTATGTCTTATCCACAAGACCATGCTTCCTTCCATCTTTGTAGGTTTGTATTAGTCCATTTTAGACCCAAGAGGCTGAAGTAACCAGTTGGATCGTTGATTTGGGCACAGGCACAGATTTGATTGCGGAATCAGGGCCTTTGGTTGCTGGAACTGAATTTTTTAAAATAATCTAACATAGTTCTTCCCCCCCCCATTCATTTCTTTTCTATGTTTCATTCAGCTTGAGTGGTGGAATTAGACTGGTTTGTTTGTCTTTTGTTTCTAGCTAGTTTCACAAATGTTGATGTTTATTTTCCCAACCCTGAAAAGAATGTTTAAATTGAAAAAATAGAAAGCAACAAGCTTGTCATTCAATTTTTTAAAAAAATGTATTATTATTATTAATTGCCTTCCACTTCCACCTAACTATAAACTTTTGGGCGTATAAGGGTGGGCTGTGTCTCTTAAGTTCTTATCAACTTCTGCTTTTCAAACTTCAATTGGTCTTGATGATGCTTTTGTTTCTCACTCACCTGCAGAGCCTGGAGTTTGCACTGTATTTGGAGACCCCCACTACAACACTTTCGATGGAAGGACATTTAACTTTCAGGGAACATGTCAGTACGTTTTGACGAAAGACTGCTCCTCCTCTGCCTCGCCCTTCCAGGTGCTGGTGAAAAACGATGCCCGTCGGACCCGTTCTTTCTCCTGGACAAAATCTGTGGATCTTGTGTTGGGCAGAAACACTATCAGCCTCCAGCAGCACCTCACAGTGAAATGGAATGGGACCCGGATATCACTGCCTTGCGAGACTCCTCAGTTTCAGATTGACTTGGATGGTTACTTGCTGAAAGTGACAACCAAAGCAGGTGGGGCTTGCTCCAAATCAGAAACATTGGAAGAAGCATAAAAGATGCTAATATGGTGGTGTCTGCCCTGTATCTAGTGAAATCTCCAAATGCAACAATTTCAGAATTGCAAACATGAAGAAACAATAATTCAGTGGCAATAATCATGTGCATTTTGTGCTTACACAGAGCTTTATGCTTGAGGATCTTAAAGAACTCTATCAATATTAATTAATTCAACCTTACAACATCCCTTTGAGGCATGCAAGAACAGAGATTCATCTGCAAATTACAATTTGTTTGCAGAATCTCTTTTCAGAATGTGTTATTTTCTGCAAACAGAAAACCTGTCCATGGACAGTCCATGTATGTAAATGCATATACGATTTTCACTTCCAGTGACTTTTAAATGGTCTGCCTATGGTCACCATGTGACGTGCTGTAACACTGAACAATAGGAAGCTGATTCTCAAACAGGACTTCATGTTTTCAGTGACAGCAAAAAATTGTGCCCCATGTTAGTGTTTATATAATCACAATTCCACACCTGCAGTGAATTGCCAGACAAAGACTGAATGAGTTTCATATGCAAAATTGTGGACAAAATTCACTGGGCATACCAAATTATGCCCACCAAAATGGAGGCTCCAGTTTGAAAACCAGGCCCTGGCTTGCTGTATTACCTCAGCTACTTGCAGGGTTCTTTCTTTATCTGAATGAGAGCGTACCTGTGTGGAGCTATGATTCAGGCTTTTGATCTCCTTTGTGTTGTTAGACCCAGAAGTGGGAACAAATGGGAACAGTCAGAACATCTGGTAACTTTTGTGAAGGAATAAGGAAGTGAGAGAACAGACACCCAGGTCTGCTGAATCCTAGCAAATATGTTAATTGTCGAAATGTTAGACCATTGGGCATACAGCTGTTTTGATAAACTGATCTGAGACTGTAGAACTCCAGCATAGATAAACACAGGGTGGAAGTTAAGAAATTTCTCATTAGCACATGTCAGGTAGGTAGCGGTCCTGGGAAATTTCACTTATACAGTGGAGTACTGTTTCAGTGAGAATAATAATTACTGTTAATTCAATTAAATGCCATGTGAAAGCAGTGAAACCAATCCCGCCTATAAAGTGATACAGTCACAGACATGAGGCATAGTGATACCCATTAGCTAGCATGATTATTTTACATGTACCATAGCATCCACTACTGAGATAAAAATTGAGATAACTATTCACATATCTACTGGAAATGTAACCCTGCATAATGTGGATCCCAGCTATGGGCTTGTTCCTCAAAATGGCAAGGCAGATTTTTTTTTGCCTGTCTGTAAAATGCTCACAAGATGACCATTACTCAAAAGTCCTAATTTAAAGCATCTTGAGGGTTTCTTTTGCAGTCAGCTGAACGCTGAATTCTAGTGATGTGGCATTCATTAGCCAACCACAGCCCAGAGAGAGGTTCTGAATCAAAGACGACTGGCAGCTAATCCTGCTGCTGTTCCATTTGCTGTTGACATAAGGCCAATAAACAAGTGCACACATCTTTGTCCCTGTGGTGGAAGATGTAGTGCAAATATGCCATATGACAACGTCCCGAATAGTATGTAATTGCTGCAAATTATAGGCCAAATAATTCTTCCCTTTAATGGAGGAGGATCAGATTTCACTGAACACACCACTAAGGGCCAATGCCTCTTTGCCTGGGCAAACACTGTCTGAAAAGCAACAGAACTACCTGGCTCCTCTGCACAGTGGCAGAACTTGCTACAGAGAGGCTGTGCAGGGAGAAGAAACGTGTTGCACACAGGAAGCAGCGATTCTGGTGCCATGCTCCCTGATGGTGCAAATAGTTGGTCAAGTGTATTGTTGTGGATTTGTGGTTTTGTAGAGACTTTGTCTAAAATCCCCATGTTGGAAACAGAAGGGAGCACGGCTGATATTATGCGGGAATTCTTCATTCTACCATCAGGATGGGGGAGTATTCTGTCTGCACAAAACCTGCACAGATTCTCTGCACAAATCCCATTTGCTGAGGCTTTGTGTACAAGTATTTGGACCTAAACCCTGAGAGCAGGATCTTGGCTGCCAGATCTTGAGGATGCCTTAACTGTGAAAAATCCTGCAGAACAATTGATGTGGGCCTCCAGCATGTGAGACTCAGTGTGGGACATGCATAAATGAACAATGAATTTTTTAAAATTCAGTATATTGTGCCAAGTTAAGCTGAGTAACAAGTTGGTTTAGCATCCCCCTAAAAAGGGAAAACTGGAAAACCCTAAAAAGTAACTCAAAAAATGTTCCTATTCTGCACATCCCCAGATGGGACAGATGCTGCATCCTTTGGCTTCAAACCCTGCCAATTATTTACATCCTGACTCCCATCCAAGAGAATGGGAAACTCATCTATTCAGTGGGGGGAAAAAATAGGCACCAAGTAACACTTTCAAACAGTTTCTTTCTGCCAAAGAGACCATTTCAAACATTGTTCCATAGAATAATCCCCTTTATTAGTTGGTTTATTTAAACAAACTAATTTTTCCACATATGCACAAATAAAAAGATACACATTATACAGTGTGATCAGACAAGAATGAAAATATCATGTATATTACAGTATTAGCTAATGTCCTAATATAAACACGATTCCTCCTTCTCCAAAAGCAGAAAAGGCTCCATTAGAGAGAGAAATCTTTATTTTGTTCATCAAAACCAAAGAAGCATCACTGAATGACTCTGAAAAATAATGAATCTAAAAATGTAGCATTATACAGTAACAAAATGTTCACTAAGATCTGAAAATTAAATCAGGATATAGTGTAATTAAACTATATGCAGTTTTAGAAAAATCCTGTTTTACTAGTGTGACAGTTGCTATCTTGGTCAACACTGGGAATTGAACCAGGAACTGATGCATTTAGAGTACAAATGTCTACAGCTTGAGTTAAAGAGCCAGAATTTATAGTGGGAGACTGTAACCAACATCTTCTCTGGATGGGGCTCAGAGAGAGGGGGACATGAACACACACTAACTAGCTCTTTAAAATATTGTAAAGCAGTGGTCTTCAACCTTTTTATGCCCAAGGTAACTTTTTGAAGTTAAGGGCAATCCAGGATCTACCCTGCCCCTTCCCTGAGGCTCTGCCCCTTCCCCAAAGCCCCGCCCCACTTACTCCATCTCCCCCTCTCTCCGTCGCTCACTGTTCCCCACCCTCACTCACTTTCACCGGGCTGGGGCAGGGGGTTGAGGTTCGGGAGGGGGTGCAGGCTCTGGGCTGGGGCCAAGGGATTCGCAGTGTGGGAGGGGACTCTGGGCTGAGCCTGGGGCAGGGGGTTGGGGTGCAGGAGGGGGGGGTGAGGGGTGCAAGCTCTGAGAGGGAGTTTGGGTGCAGGAGGGGGCTCCGGGCTGGGGCAGAGTGTTGGGGGGCAGGACGGGATACAGGGTGCTGGCTCTGGGAGGGGGGGTCAGGGCTGGGCAGGGGGTTGGGGGAGGAGGCGGTATGGGATGCTGGATCTGGGAGGGGGCTCAGTGCTGGGAGTTGGAGTGTGGCCTCCCGCCGATCAGCACTTACCTCTGGCAGCTCCTGGTAGGTGGCGTAGCGTGGCTGCTGCTAAGACAGGCTCCCTGCCTACCCTGGCCCCACGCCGTTCCCAGAATGGGCCAATGTGCCCCTGTGGCCCCTGGGGGCGTGGCTGGCACATGGCTCCATGCACTTCCCCTCTCTGAAAGCACTGCTCCCACAGCTCCCATTGGCCAAAGCTACCCGTTAGCGGTCAATGGGAGCTGCAGGGGTGGTGCTTGCAGGCAGGAGCAGCGCGCGGAGGGAGACCCCTGCCCCTCCACTCCCGGGGCCACGCTGGCCGCTTCTGGGAGCGGCATGGGGCTGGGGCAGGCAGGGAGACTGTCTTAGCGGCAGTTTCGCTGTACCACCGGAGATCGAGATTGACTGGGATATCCTCTAGGATCGACCCATCAATCACGATCGACCGGTTGGTGACAACTGTTGTAAAGGATACAGGCACATTTTGAATAGTTTATTTAGGGCTGGACTGCACAAGCCTTATTAATGCTGGTAATCATGAATAGTTCCACTGAAGTCAATGAATCACTTTTTAGAAATCAAATTGCTGATAGAAAATAAATATGGAATGCCTGAAAACACCAAGTTTAGACCCCCATTTTCCAGAATTCAAGTGCTCACCAACATGAGTAAGGGCTGTGTAATCTAATCCTTACTGAATCAACATTAATCCTGAACTAGTTGGGTGCGGGCCATTCTCCCTTCCTGTCCCTTTGTGACTCCACTTCAGGTCAGCAGCCTCATGAAGCTCATTAAGGGAATGAGTTGAGCATAAACTCTTAAAGTAGAGTTATGTTCTAAACCAAGATGAACTAGAACTTAAGAAACCATACTGTAGAAACAATCTGTGTGGGAACGAATATTGTGCAGGTACTTGCAAAACCTTGCTTGCTAACTGTCTCCCAAAACAGTTGTTGCTTACATGTCTCAAACCAGGATGTGGCCAAGGCAACATATGCCAATGACAAAGCACCTCTTCTGCAGCCATTGTTCTGACCATAATCACCATTTAACCACATCCAGTTTTATTTGAGGACTGTGCACATTGGAATTGTAGTGTGAGACAATGAGAACTTTTTACAGAAGAAACTGTGCCAATTTTGAATGGAGTGATTAGTTCTTTTAATTAGTTGTATACATAAACATAGGGGGTATACAGATGGGATTATGGATGACAGGATTGGGCGTAATGAAATCCAGGTTGTCTTCTGGTCTCTGCCACTAACGTCTTGTGTGAATTTGACAAAGTCATTTATTCTCTCTCATGTTTCATTTCCAATAAAATTGGGGTAATGATACTTACTTTCCTCAAAGGGATGTTGGGAGGAGAAATTAATGTTGGTTGAGTGCTTTGTTCTGCTTTCATGGAAATATGCTACATAAGTGTAAAGTATGATTATCAGGTGATAGTGGCTATAAGTTTTAAAATAAAGGTTAACAGTTTCTGGAGGGAGTTGAACCTTAGTAGCTCCCAATGTTCTTTTTTTTTTTTATCCAAAATAATAACAAAATGGTTTCTCATAGAAAACAATTTAAAATTCAATGTCCCGAAAGTGCAAAATCTTAGTTTAAAGAAAGTGTTGTCAGACACAGACTGTAGCAACCCATCTGAATCCTAGGTATTGGGTGAGTGTTCGGTCCCTCTCTCCCTTTCAACTGGGTTGGTAATTTATGAAGATGAGTTGGGTCAAGGATTGGTAATGGGCTTACAGAGCCCTTAACCCCTTTGAGTTAAGCATTTTGAATACATTTCAGGTTGGTACTGTCTGAACATTATTACCCGTCGGACATATCTTTATTGACCTGCGTGAGATGAATTGTTGGTCTCAGACTAGATGTCCATATCCAAAAGAGTTATCAGTTTGCAACATGAAAATAGAGGGCAGGGATTGAATGCTCTTTTAGAGCAAGTGGCTTCTCCAAAACTCATTGGTGATGTGCTATGCTGTAGGCAAAGTTTGTCCAGCTGCTGCCTGCACTGTACCTTTTTCTACATAATGGGTGAAATCCTGGCTCCACTGAAATCATGGGAGTTTTGCCATTGACTTCAATAGGGTCAGGATTTCACTTAGAGTACTTCTGTTTCATCTCCAGATCTGTCAATCAAGCACCTTCCGCCAGAAAAACAAGCATATCCAGATCCACCTAACAGTTATAATTCCTTGTAATCGTCTCTGAGCTAAGTAATGTTGCACTTACTGTAGAGAAGGCCCTTACTGAGGCATGTATAGATTTTATGAAGGAAACCAAATGTTTTTACTTAAGTTCCCATAAAAACTCATTTATAAACACAAATAGCTGTTAATTATTAACCTTTTCCCCCTCTTCTTCCTCTCTGAAATAGGCTTGGAAATCTCCTGGGACGGAGACAGCTTTGTCGAAGTCATGGCTGCACCACATCTGAAAGGCAAACTCTGTGGCTTGTGTGGCAACTATAATGGGCACAAGAGAGATGACCTGGTAGGAGGTGATGGGAATTTTAAGTTTGATGTGGATGACTTTGCTGAGTCCTGGCGTGTGGAGTCGAATGAGTTCTGCAGTCGCCCACAGAAGAAACCTGTGCCTGAACTGTGCCAAGGAACAGTGAGGGTAAAACTTCGGGCCCACCGGGAATGCCAGAAACTCAAGGCTTGGGAGTTTCAGAATTGTCACTCAACGGTGGATTATACTACATTCTATCGGTAAGTGCAGCCGGCCGAGGAGTGAGGGGGGAAATGATGGAGAGCTGTTGTGTGGGAATGCGGTGATGCAAATCTGCACTTAATTGGCCTTGATTCAGGAAAGTACTTAAGAAAGTGCTAACTCTAAGCAGGTTCTTAACTCCAATTGACTTCAACAGGACTCAAGCACATGCTGAACAGCTTTCTTGAATCAGGTCCTAGAACTGGAAATAGGAACGGAAAAGGCAACAGAACAGCTACAATTGAAAAAGAAAGCTTTATAATTGCCAGATTAGAAGAATACTGTTTGAAACGCCCACAGAAGAGAGTAGGGGTAAATGCAAGGCCACAGACTGTATTGCTGGAGTCAGTTGTAAAACTCTGTTGACTTTGATGGGACCAAGATTTAGTTCACAGTGCTCCCATGTTTCCCATGGGCTTTTTAAAACTGATTTTGTTTAAGACAGTTGTACCATAATTTCCTGACTGACAAAATGTGTGTGTTTTAGAGCTTAAAAGGATACAGTAAATAGAATGAGCCTGGTCTGTCTGTTTCACCCTGGGAGCAAAGAAAAAGGGAAGACAACCAAGATACTTGGCTCGAGCAATTTATCGAAACCTTTTTATCATTAAAACGCCCCTGGCCTAAACCACCGAGAGATTATTTCTGGTCTTTAATTGTCGTGAGTTCATCTGCCCCTCTCCCAGTAAATAAAATCCTATTTTCTTTAGATTGCCTGACATAAAAGATAAAAGCAAACTGGGTCAGAATTGCATGATTGTGGATGGAACTGACTAACTTCATAGTTGCAGCTTTTTGTACTTGAGAACATCTGCTGAACTACTGGGCTCATTTATAATGGCTTTTTAAAATTACTGTATTTCCCTTATGAACTGCCTTTCTTCCTCTTCTGTGAGGAGACTGAAAGCCTTTTATCTACTCTAACGGAGTATGGCTGGGTGCTGGGGAATGCTAGAAAATTCAGCATATCCTGGTTTCCAGGCTATGTCTGTCTGGGTCCTCAGTCTACTGCCTGGCTCGTAAGATAGGGAGATAATGTAAGAATGAGGGAGGTCCTATCTATAACTTTTATAATGTTTAATTTTGGTGGAGGTGGTGGTGGTGGGAACAACAGAGAGTATTAGAGATGCTAACACACACAATAGAAGTGTTGAATGTATTTCGAAAATATTCCTACCTCACTTTTGCCGTTATTTAAAGGTAAGTGTTGAAAATGAAAATAGAGAACAGGCACAGAAAGTTTAAACTAGATTTTCTCTTTCATTTCACATTTAGTTTTTTTCTCTTTCCTTTAAAGTGGCTTGTGATTAATTTATTGCAATGCACTCTCTGACACCATGAAAGAAAATGATTTATATCTTGGCAAAGGCAGCCAGGAAAGATCTTTGAATCTTCACACAAAATACCATGGTGGATTTCCTTTTCTTGCTTTAGAAAATAATATTGTGTCAGATCTGGAAACACAATGAAAGTTTGCTTGATTTAATTATATGTCTTCTGTAGAAAGGGCTATCTTACATAGAGCTGTGTGGGAACTGGAATTTCTATCCTATGGAAAATTTCACATTTCTGAAAAAAAAAATTCATTCCTATTTGAAATGAAAAGTTGGATATATTAATTTTTCCACAGTATGGACAGTTTAAAAAATTCTGGTTTGGGATCGGGCAGCCCAGTGAGCCCAGGCTAGTTTCCATTGGCAAGCTCCTGCAGAAAGTTTCAATTCAGTCTAGTTTGCGTTTTCTGATAGAAAAGTGTTTTGTCAGCAAAACACTACCAGCTTTTGTCTACCAGCTCAAGTTACACAGTTTAAAAGACTCTAATTTGGAATGAGCATCAAATTCTTCTGGAGTTTGTTCCCTGAAACTTTGCATTCATATTTTCAGACTTTAGGGTGACTTAGATACAGCTACGAGAATCAAAAGCAAAATGCCTAATGACATTCAGTACAGACATTACCTGTTATTAGTACCAAGTGAAAAGTTTGCTGTGAACAATTTATTAAGTGAATTTGGCCCTTTTACATATTGGCAAAATGTCCACAACCTGACAGTGACTTTTGCAAATTTGTTCATTATTTGAAAAATGTTTGACAAATGTTTTGCAAACCAATTTTAGCCCATGGATTTCTCATGAACTAAGAGGATTCCCTTGAGTGTTCAAATTTGTAAAATAAAATAAAAAATTGGTATTTTGTTATGCGATTAGTTCCATAAGTCAAATAATTTTGTTTTTTTACCTGACCCACACTACAAGATGGCCATGTGAGCCTTTTCCACATAAATCTTTACCCTTCTTGAAAATTTATGGTATTTCAATTTTCCATGAACATTCTGCTAAACAAAAGATTATTGGTAAATGAACATTCACATAAATCAAATTATAAAGGTGTGTAAATACCACCAAAACAGTTTGATTCAGAATTAACAAAAATATTCACATGATTCTATCCTCAACACCTGTCAACAGAATTTCATTGTACAGTTTTATTCAGATTTTTCCACTTGTGCATTTTTAAAGAGAAACAAAGTTTGCTGGTGGAATATAAATGTACCTGAAGTAAAATGGATAGGTGCCCATGTGTCTGCTTGTTTCTTTCCATCCAGCTGTCTTTTCAACTGAGTAGCTTGAACGGATGGATTTGCATATCATTGCCTTCTTTCTTCTCTATCATCATACATTACATAACTTCTCTGGTTGTAATATCATGTTCACAAATGTTAACCTTTCTTGGTCATTCTCATCTACATTATTAACACTGCCTCATTTTCAGAAAGTTGCTCTTTAGCTGACCCGCTGTTAATAAGAATTCTCAAAAATAAACTCAGCAGGAACATTTCAAATTAGGGTGTGATTTCTTCAAATACCAAAAAAGGCACTGAAAAGCATATTGCAAATGTTTATCTGACACTGTGTTACTGAAAAGATTTCTCTGATGACATCTCAAGTTCAATTTAAGATTCCTTTTTTTATAGCTGTAGCTTATGCTATTGTTAGCCATCCAAAAAACATACTCAAGCTATTTGTTTGAATATGGGATGAGGAACCACTAACTCCTGAGTTCTGATCCTGATCTTTATACACCCTTGGTGTCCCATGGGAAGTCACTGAGCATTTCTGCCTCATTCCCACTTTATTAGGGTATTGTGGGGATTTAGGTTTATTTGTAAAGTATGCTGAAGATTAAAAGATCAATATAAGCATAAAGTGTTAGAATTTTTGAAAGGTCCAAAATGTAATCTAACTTTTCCTTTAATACATTGATTTGCAATAATCCTGTAATTCTTTGTTTTGAAACAAAAATGTTTTATGGGCTCTTTGTTGTGGTGGTTTTGAAGCAGTGCTAGCAGTTCACTGCTTGTGAGCAACACTGTAAATATCAAGGCTATTTGTCAAGGTTTGAGCACCACAGAGTAAAATTCATTTAAGTAGGGAAACAATTTCAAATTTCCAAGAGATTATGGTAAAGATTGAGTGGAGAAAAGAATTTTTAAATGATAGAAAACACCTTTGTCATCCTAATCTATTTAACTGGATATTTGTAAGTGTCCTGGGTTAACTCTTTACATGCAAAGTCAAAATGGAACTACACTGACTTAGGCACAGATTTTTAGATATATATACGATCTGTGCATGCAAACAAGCAATGCACGCTGTTTGCATCTACAACTACTGTCATTGTAAGCATGCATGCATGCCATGAGTGCAGGGGACTGGACTTGATGCCTCTCGAGGTCCCTGCCAGTCCTGCGATTCTATGATTGTGTACTCAAGTGACCTGTTAGATAGTATATAACAGTTAGGGCAGGGGCAGGCAAACTTTTTGGCCTGAGGGCCACATCGGGTTTCCAAAATTGTATGGAGGGCTGCTTAGCAGAGGCTGTGCCTCCCCATACAGCCAGACGTGCCCTGGCCCCGCCCCCAGCTGACCCTTCCTGCTTCTCGCCCCCTGACAGCCCCCCTGGGACTCCTGCTCCATCCAACCCCCCCCTTCCCTTCCCCCTGACCGCCCCCGGAACCCCTGCCCCTGACTGCCCCCTGGGACCCCCATCCCCCCCCTCTGACCGCCCCGACCCCTGTCCACACCTCCGCCCCCTGCCACTACAGCTGCGCCGCCCAGAGCACCAGGACAGGCAGCTGCGCAGCCTGGCTGGAGCCAGCCATGCCACCGTGCAGCACAGAGCACTGGGTCAGGCCCCGGCTCTGCAGCTGCGCTGCCCCACGAGCTCACAGCTCTGCTGCCCAGAGCATTGCTTCGGCGGCGGAGCAAGCTGAGGCTGCGGGGCAGGGGGAACAGCAGGGCAGGGTTCAGGGGTAGCCTCCCGGGGCAGGAGCTCAGGTGCTGGGCTGGAGGGTCCCGCGGTCTGGATGTGGCCCGCGGGCCATAGTTTGCCCACCTCTGAGTTAGTGGCTATGGTAGCATGCAAGAATTATGAAAGTGCATTACTTAATATCTGGGCTTTAATGTGCAATCAAACCTTTTACTTCAGGTTATACAAATTGTACTAACAAGCTTTTTAGGGTTTTTTTTTTAAAAAGACGTAATATTGTAATTTAATCATAGGCTAGAGCATACAAATTGATTACAGTACTTATTATTATCTCTTGTGTAAAAGAAATTGCCATAAGACTAAAACCTGAATTTTTTTTTTTTAGCTTGAATCTCTATTTTTAATCATATCCAGTCTGGTCTAGAAAAGCAGTAGTTGATTAACAACATGGTAATTGGCCTCATTTGATTCAATCAGTTAATCAAATACATTCAGTAACTGCCAATTTATTTAATTATAACCCTTCTCATAAACATTCAAACTGACTGTGCTGATATTACTCAATCTTAACTCTAATTAGATGATTTCCTTCAATGCAGTTAATTTTGCAGACTTTGCTGTTATTCTAAGAATTCCCATGTAACAAGAGAGAAGATTGTTCAGAATTAGAACATAAATTATAGGCATAATTTTCATCTTCTTATGCTATATGGGCACTCCAATGATTAGCCTACAAAAAGTGCATAAGCCCTTGCATTATTACAACTAATGATGAGTTTTTTTGACATTACGTGGTAGCGGATTGTGGTTTCGGAGCAAAAGGTCCTAAATTCTAGACTCACAGTTGACTATGAAGTTCTATATCTAACGACTGAAATCTGTGAGGCCAAGGAATTGATGCTGTATGCTCATACAGTGGGACTGTGCACAGGAAAATCCTGTTGGAAGAGTGACTATAAACAAGGCAGTATCAGGAATTAAAGGATTGGGAAGAACTGGTGTCCTGATAGCTCAGTGAGTACTACTGGTACTTGGTAAGTCTGACCAAAATTTTACATAATACCCAAAGTACTGCCTCTGAAAAGTGGTCCATCTAAAATGGATGTTGCAAAGTTTTGCCATCTAGGACATTCTGACATGATGCTGCAGTTCTTGGGAGGAGAGCGTTTCCAAGATCATGGAGTCTACCTGTTTATCAAAGCAAATGCTCATAGTTGTCTCAGGCTCTTTGATCTCCCATACACTTGAAACTAGCCACTGTATTACAGCTACACTGCAGCCGTGAGTCTCCAAAGGGGCTCTTGCTATGGGTCTAAAAATAGCAGTGTAGACGTTTGGGTTCAGGCTGGAGCCTGGGCTCTGAAATCTGGTCTGGAGGGTCTCAGTGCCTGGGCTCCAGCCTGAGCCCACACTACTATTTTGAGCCCCATAGCATAAGCCACAAGAGCCGAAGTCAGTTGACCTGGGCTATGAGAGTCACTAGTATGGGGATTTTTTCAAATGTATTTATTTAATTATTTGCAGTGTAGACATACCCTTGGGCCTTCCCTATGTTGCTCATTAAGTGCTTGATAGTTCCAGTTTGATTTAAAACAGAGTCTATATTTCTGTAAAGAATTCTACTGATTTGCAGTGATTCTTTGCAGACTGATATTGGTGAAATGTGTAAAGGAATAAATCTGACTGTGTAGGCATTTGAAGAGCTGGTGTGCACAACCCTTCTAGGAATTCTGTGCTTCAGAGTAATTTTTTTCTGGTGACTATTCAGCTTGACCATCTTCTCTAATTTGTGATTGAATATGAATTCAGATCACTTTCAAAACCACTCAAATGGCATCTGTTATGGTCTGGCTGCATATTGGCAAATATCATATTGTCTTATTTATACAGTATATAGGCCTGAGGTACCATGGCATACAGTGCTTGCGGTGGGCTAATAATGCATGGGGAGGGGGGAAATGCAAACTTTGTGGGATCAGATGCATTTAATAAATTCCAACAGCAAGCATCACATTCACACACCGAGATGCTGCTAATGAAGCATATTACAGATATACTTTATTACATGTATATCAAACCCAGAAATCACCACTGTTGTAAGCATCCTCCTTGCAGCATTTTTCATTTAATTTGACATAGCCAAGAATGAGTACAACCTGCCAGCAATACTGTTTAGATTAAAGGATTAGAAGTTTGGACTTGGACAAATAGGCTGAGTGGGCAGGGAAGATAAATCAACCTGAGTTGAGATCAATTATCCACAGATCATGACTCCCCTTCATCTTTTCCCCATACTCCTCCCCTGGTGGGGTATTATTCCTTGTACTGAGTCCCACACACTTGTATCTGTTTAGAAAAATACCTCAGTAATCTTGGGCTAGAAAACACTCTTCTCTTTGGTTATTACAGCTGTAAAACATTGAAGTAGTGCCAGAGGGTTCGCAGATGTCTCCCTTCCTGCTGAGGTATTGGGAGTGGGGTGGTTAGAGGCAGGGGGCTGGAGGTAAGGGGGTGAGAACTTCAGAATCTGTCAGACTATGGTGTTGGACAAACACCATTCACCTGGGACTGTTCATGGCTCTCTTCCAGTCTGAAAAATGCATGCTTCTCTGATGACCCACTCTGAGCTTCCCTATTTGGAAAGATTTTTTTTTAAGTAAAAGATTTTATAGGAAAACCAGATGAAACCACATACTATTCTGCGATTAAAATCCAGAGAATCTTCCCTTGCATGTCCGGAATGATTTTGCTTTGCTTACTCTAATTACATAATGGGGATCATACCTGATACGATGCTCAGACATTAAATGAGATGTTGTTTTCTAATAGGTTGTGAGTGTAATCTGAGGCGTTCTCTTTCCACTGGTTATTTCCAGTAATTATGTGCGCGAATTGTATGTGATTATTGCAAAAGACCACTTATATCCAGTAAAACTTCACTGGCTTTTGGTTTGTTACCTATTCAATGAAATTCAAGTCAGGTGTTTCATAATAAAGTGATGTCTCACTGGCCTCCAGTGTCTGACAGATGTGAGGATTTATATGTGGATGTGTAAGGTCAATTTGAATAAGATAAAATTGATCCTGATGGTGGGTGAGGGACGACATCTACAGGAATAACCTGGGGCCATGACTGCACTTTCTGTTGCCAGAGTGTTTCCCACTATGATTTGTAGTCTTGGAGTTATACTGGTGGTACTACTGTTTTTGGGTGGCCTGGTGACAGTGGTCAAAAACAGTGATTTTTTTTTTCTTCTACACTTGGCTTGGAACCTGCGGGAAAAAGCTGGCACATTTTAGTCAATGGGAATTTTGCTATTGATTTCAGTGAGGCCAAGACTTCACCTTGTGCCTGTTCCTCTCCTATACAGACTTTGTTACACTCATCCATGGCGTGTTAGCCCCAAGTCTAGCTTTCGACAATTTGCTGTACCATGGGCAATCTTTAAAAAGATCCAACTGGTACAGAAGTGGATAGAATGCTGCACTGGGACTCAAGAGACCTTGGTTCAATTTCTGGCTTTAAAACTGGCCTGCTGGGTGACTTGGGGAATTCACTTCCTTGCGCTGGGCCTCAGTTTTCTCCAATTGTAAAATGGTAGGGTTACCATACGTCCGGATTTTCCCGGACATGTCCGGCTTTTGGGGGCTCAAATCCCCGTCCAGGGGGAAATCCCCAAAAGCCGGGCATGTCCAGGAAAATCGGGAGGGAGGGAGGGCTCGGTGGTGCTCGGGCGGGGCCTCTTTGGCTGGGGTCGGCGGTGCGGGGCCGGGGCCGCGGGGCCGGGAGCCAGTCCGGGGTCGCGGGGCTGGGGAGCCGGGGGGCCGGGCCGGGAGCCGGGGGCTGGCAGTGCTGGGCGGGCCGGGGGTGGTCGGCCGGGGCCGGCACCCCAGGGCCCGAGCCGATCCAGGCTGGAGCCGCCGGGGGGCCAGCCTGGGCCGCGCCTCCTCCCCCCACATTCCCCCTTACCTGCTTCAGGCTTCCCGCGAATCAAATGTTCGCGGGAAGCAGGGGAAGGGGCGGAGACTTTGGGGAGGGGGCGGAGTGGGGGTGTGGGCGGGGCTGGGGGCGGGGCCGGGGCCCCGTGGAGTGTCCTCCATTTGGAGGCACAAAATATGGTAACCCTAAAAATGGGGATAATGATACTGACCTTTTTTTGTAAAGTGCTTTGCGATCTACTGATGAAAGGGGCTATATAAGAGCTGGGTATTATTTATTTATTTGATTTATGTATTTATTTATTATCTCTTGAGTGGAGTGAGCCTCTGTGAACATACCTCTAGGGCCCCGTGCTGCGCCCAGATACTTCTTTCTTTCTGTGTGCAGTTTGAGGTGTGGCTTTGTACATCGTAACCCTTACGTGACCTGGTACCCAGTTATCTGAGCAATTGCCTCTTCAACTATTGTGTATCCAACTTGATTCTTCAGTCTGAACATCTGGTTCCTGAGAGCAAGGTGCTCACAGTGGAAAATTTGCACTTCTCTACCTTGCTCCCTAAGGTGGTCTTCCAAAGCCTAATTGATGGGCTTTTAAATGCCCTAGAAGCATTACTGCTACCAATATATTAACAGGGAGCTCCCCCCTCTTGATTTTTCTCACTAAGGCTCTGATCCAGCAAAACCCTTATGTCGCTTCAAGCAGATGAGTGACCCCAAGGATGGATGAAACACCAATTGGCATGCAAACTTTATGTAAAGTACATTTACTAGAAATATTTATTTCTGATAAATTTCCTTGGTGTCCTGGTAGAATAGCGCAATATCCAACTTGTATAACTAGATAGCATGCAGGTGTGGGGAGAACCTTGTAGGAGATCTTTGGGATAATCTTCCCCTCTGAAAAATGTATTTTTTAAAAAACCCTGCTAATTAGTTCAATTTGATCTGTGAAAGGTGGATCCTTTCCCAAGGCAAAAGTATTTGCTGTTCAGAAGTATTGTTGCTAGCTGCAGGGATAAATATCATGGCTGATTGGGATAATTTAACACTATCTGGAAAGGGGGTGAGCATCATCAGAGGCAATGAAAATCACCCCAAGTCTCCCTTAAATGTTTTAGCAGTCTTTTAGCTACAGCTGCTAGAAACCCCAGGTCTCGGGCTCATTTTTAATTAACCTCTGTGACATTTCTGCAGCAGGGAATTTTTTTTATTTTATTTTTGTGTGTTTAAAATTTAATTTGAGACCTTCTGTGGTGCTTTCTTGGGACATCTGGAACAGGCAAGCCACTGTGTTTTACCCTTCTGCCTCAGCAAGAGAGAGCTTTGCTGGAACCTAAACTGTGTGTCAGCTCCCTGCCACACCATTCTGTCTGCCTCACAGGCAAACTCCTCAAGACTCTGCCAGTCATAACCTTGCTTTTGGGGTAACATTCAATGAACCCCAGTTCCCGAACCCCTGGAAGAGCATTCCTCTGCAGTATCCACCCCCTATCACTGGGCGCTCATAGAAATTACCAAGTCCACTGCCTCCGAAGAGAGAGTGCACACACCAGCCTGTTAGTCTAGCTGAGGACCCACTTTAATACTGAGATGATTTGGGGTCAAACCAAAAATAAGTTTATTAATAAAGAACTGAGATGTAAGTGAGGATAATAGAAACAGAAAATGGTTACAAATAAACCAAAAATAATACATACTTTTTAGTGTCTAAAATTTAACAGATTACAACCCTGGTCTCAGGCAATTTCTCACTTAGTCAGTTTTCGGCATCCTCAGCCCACATAGCTTGGGGGATCCACCTTTCACAGATTCCAAAAGTGCTTTGTCCCTTACATGATGGATGCCAAAATGGCTTTTTGCTTTTCTTTAAATTTCCCAAAACTCAAAGTTTTGTCCCCAGGGTAAGGATGACCCCTGGCTATTCATCTCTTCCTGTTCACACACATGTAAATGGGGCTTCCATAATGCTTAATTTACATTAGACACAGGGAGATAACTACCTTCCTCCTGCCTGGGAGAAAACCTGTTTCTGCCTTTGTTTGGTCACAGACTTTAAAGCATAATTTCACTGGGTATCCATAATTTCATATATAGTGCTTATAAATGCATTTCACAATGATATTAATCACCCGTGTGTCATCCCATTTCATAAGACCTTACTCCAGTGGTTTTCAGCCTGCGGTCCACAGTCCACTCGGGGTCCACAGTCTATGTCTAAGTTTTCAAAAGGGGTTCACACCTCCATTCGAAATTTTTTAGGGGTCTGAAAATGAAAAAAGATTGAAAACCACTGCCTTACTCGATACACTTGTATAGTACAATCATATTGTATACAATCAGTTGATTCAATTATTCTCTGAGGTTCAGACCCACTGTTCTTCCATGAGGTGCCTGTACCCTGTTTGTCACACTATATTTTGAGTTGAAAATCCTGTTGATTATAAATCTAGGGATGCTGAGGTGATGAGCACCATGCATAAATCAGTAAATAAAAAACCATAGGGTTCACCGTACCAAATGTTAGCACATCAAGTCCACTATCCTTTCTCTGGCAGAGGCCAATATCTGGTGCTAGAAAGGTGAAGCCCATCCAAAATGTAGCTGACCAACTGTGTGGTGGCATACATCAGAGAGAAAATCCATTTCACGCCTCTGAAATGATCAGTTTACATCTCAAAGCATGAAATTTTATTACCTTTCCCTTAACATGCATAACTGCAAAACCACTATATTTTAGCCCCTATTTAAAACCAATGCATTGAGCAGCTACAAAATAAACTCCCAAAAGGAGTAGGGAAAAGGCATACAGGAAATAAGGATATATAGAGGTAAGGTTCTTATGCTTGTCTATCTAAAGTACTTATCACCGTGATCTCTAATCCTTGATAATATAATGTGTAGCATACTCATACGTTAAATGCTGAGTCCTGCTCGCACCCAAATGGAATGGGAGGGTTTTGCAGTGAAGAAGGATACATCACCTTCTGCACTTGCCGCTCATTAATTTAACAAGTTTCTAGCATGGTGGCTGTGCATATCTGAGAACAGGGCTGATATTTGAGGTCTTGATATGGAGCAATTGAGACTATTTAAGCATCCTCCTGCCTCCCATTTAGCTCAGTTGAAATTAAATATGTTGGGGAATGTGAAAATGTTGAGAAGGGAGTTGAAGCTGTACATGCTCTTGCATTCCTGTGTACTCCTACAGCTAATGTTCTGTTTATATAATATTTCTGAAGCATAAAAGCTAAAACAAATCCAGCATGTGAAAATTAATATCAAGTCATTTCTCATATGGCCAGCCCAGAGACAGCTGTTGTAAGTGGTAAGGTATTCAGACAGCTGATATTTGTACATCATCTCTCAAGTGAGGTATGCAGTTTACAGAGATAGTGAGTGTTTAGGTGAGGTGCTGTATGTGTATATCAAGAGTAGAAGATGGTGGAACAGAGTGGGTACGTTGGCAGTGAAGAAAAAGTTTACAAAGTTCATTTCCTAAGTGATCATACTTATCACCTTAGATTTTTAGACTGTTGTGCAAATACTAATTTATCAAGTCTCGGCATACACCCATTTTAAAGTTGGGGAAATTGAGAACGAGAGCCTAATACCGCTTCCACCCTCCCCCTCTCCCCCCCACTCCCTCCGTGGAAGTCAAGAGCAGAGCTGAGACTGGAACATACGTGCTCCTAGCTCCCAGCCTGAGGCTTTAGTCCACTAGATGGTCACACCTGTCATTGCACAGCACAGGGTAGTGCTATTTCCATTGAGAAAATCAGAGTCCCAAACAGCCACACTGCTAACCACCTTCACCCACAGAAATGCCCTTTATGGAGTAGGCAAGTGCTTATCACACCCAAAGCAAGATGGATTCTCTTCCATCTGGAGGAACCTGAATTCTTTCTAAATCCTTTGGCACAGAACATTGGTTTTACTGATGTAGTAGTAATTGGATTCTCGGGACCTGAGTCAAATGCTCTATTTAATGTTTAATTAAAGTTGTTTTTATCTCATGGTCATTTGAACAGAGAAAACCATTTCATGTGTTTTATGGCTTTTATTTAAGAGCATAAACAATGATAAGGCTAAATAATTTATTACACTTTTCTAAAACACTAAAGGAATATGAAAATCAGATTGAGGTTATAACGTAAATGGAATTAATCAAATAAAAAAATTAACAATAGTACATTTTAAAATTGCTTAACTAGTATGAAACCAAATTGAAACCAATAATTGATAATATCATTGCATGAGCCCAGTCAATAATCATTTAACCAAAACCAGTATAATACTAATGATTAAATGGCTTACTTAGTCTTTCTATCTCTATGCGGTTTACTTAGCAGCTTTCCTGGTGGAAAGAATGGGTTACGGTTAGACTCTTTACATACCTAGGGTGACCTCTAGTGATCTGTGGTAAGATTTGCTTTAAACCTAGGTTTACTGATGTCCACTGGTACTATGAGGCTTACACTTTCTTAAGGCCTGAGAGACCTCATGATCACAGTAAGAAATTACAGAACTGTCACCCTGCCTGGGAACTACGTGAAAAGTTATTTTGCTCTATCAAAGCTCAAAGCCAAGCTGCTTCAAAAGCTACTTGTTAAATCCCACAAACAGAAACTTATTAAAAATACATCAGCCCACTATTGTAAACTTGGAGTGATGCAGCGGCAAATCAAGCCCATGGTACTTCATACTTGGTTTGTCTTCTGATTCTTCTCTTACTTACAGCCTACACTGATCTCCAGACTGCAGTCTTGGCCAATAAGAGAGATCCATAATCATAATCTTTGTTAAAGGGTATCTTGGCCAGGATAGCAGGTTACTATGTGATTTTGGAAGTTTGCACTATGTGGGTCTCCTACCAGTCACAAATAAATCTTGCATTGACTAGCAGTGTGAGAATGTCATTTATCCATCCGTCATCTCTCTCTTTGGCTCTCAATACAGTCTGTATTTTTTTCATTGTAAATGAAAAAGTGCTTATACAGGATCCCTTTCTGGTTACCAAATACCACAGGGACTCTTGTCAACATTTTCCATGTATCGGAGTAACAGTTTTATATGGGAAGGGGGAATTTGGATAAGAAACTGGAGTTAATTCTTTTAGCATAAAAGAGAGGCTATTTATTATCTGTACTGTCTTCATTGTCTTTAGAGTACATACTGTCACTGGTTTCAAAGTTTTATGCCAAGGTAAAGAACCTGTGTATGTACTAAATAATTGTAGGTGGAATATACCTGTGTTCTACAACCAGGATGGGCCCAAAGGCAAGCAGACTATTCAAAATGGTTAAAAGCTTTTCCATATGAAAAGGAAACCAGGAGATTGAAATCTTCCTTTAGCCTTTATAATCAAAGCCAAGAAGAAGTTATTAAGCAGTTACTGGTTTCTATTCTGTGGTCAAGATTTATTGACTTGAGAACCAACATTGACTGTGGGGGAACCTAATTCATTATTTACCCTAAGGCGCAATACGTATGGATCCTGACTGAAAACAGAAGTTTGCATGCTATTGCAATCTGCTTACAGTATAATTAGTAGTTCCTTCAAGTTTCAAAACTACTCTGAAGTTTGCTGTGCTCATCTGTACAACATATACAACATAAAACCCATGGCATTGCAACGGGGAGTCTTTGAAATGACAGCAACTACTGCAGGGCCTACAATATTTATTTTCACACCGAAATAAGCTGGTTTAAGAGCAAAAGTCCTGTCCATTTACTGGTGTTGAGAACAATAGTGAATGGGAACTTTTTGCTCTGAATATGCAAGTTTCCTCATTTAAAAGAAAAAAATAATCTTTACTGAGGACAATATTGTGACGTTGTGCAGTCTATATGGTTTTATAAAAACTTAATAAGTCAATATAATGTAACTGAGATAGTTTTAGAGAAAATACGGTAATAAGTGAATGTAACGTAATTGGGATCTCAACCCAGAATTCCAAGGGGCGGCGGAGACTGCGGGAACTGTGGGATAGCTGTCGGATAGCTACCCATAGTGCAATGCTCCGGAAGTCGACGCTAGCCTCGTACTGTGGACGCGGTCCGCCGACTAGAGCACCTAGAGCATTTTATGTGTGGACGCACACAATCGGCTGTATACAACCAATTTCAATAAAACCGGCTTCTATAAATTCGAACTAATTTCGTAGTGTAGACATACCCTTACAAAAAGGTCCCAAGGGGGGTTTACCCTTGGATCAGAGTACTACCATAGCCGGTGTGTAAGGCACCAGTAGCACCAGGATAACCTGTGCTGCCTGCAGGGCCTTGGGCGCTGCCTGTAGGGCCTTGGCCTCTAACTGACGAAGGCCCGCATCACTGTCCGGCGCGGCAGGCATGGGTCGGGATGGGCTAGACCACTCGACCTGAGCTGGGGCCCGACTCCTGGTTGGAGGTATCGAGCCGCCCTCCTCGGGCCTTGGCTCCCCTCCTGCCCTCTCCTTCCCCTTGCAGGATGTAGGTCTTCCTCTCCTGGTCTTTTTTTGCCGCTTGGCAGATGCTGAGGAGGGGGATTGGAGCCAGTCCATCGACGGCACCGGTGGGGTGCTCCGCATCGATGCTGCTGTGCTTGTGGCAGAGTCAGACCTTAACTGCTCCAGTGCCAGTTAGAGCCAACTCCATTAGGAGCACTTTGAGATGGATGTCTCGGTCCTTCTTAGTCTGAGGTTTGAAGGACGTGCAGATATGGCACTTGTCGCTTATATGCTTATATTCAGGCCTGGTCAACACCTAAAACTTATGGTGACCCAGCTACATTGCTCAGGGCTGTGAAAAATGTCACACCATATGCAATGTAGTTAGGTTGACCTAACGCCCACTTGCAGATGCAGCTAGGTCGATGGAAGAATTCTTCTGTCAACCTAGCTAATGCCGCTCAAGGCTGGGGTCAGACGGTAATTCACTCCCCATGCCCAGTCAGTCCTTGACCTCTTCTGAGAGGTCCAGCAAATGGGCTGATTAGCATCAATTATGGTGATGTCAATACATGTTTTATAGGAAGCAAGAAGAAACAACTGAACTCACTTCCCACAGAACAATGCACAGCCAATACCAGATAACCATTGATCTTGCTTCTGTGTTGGAAGTTTTATTTTTTGAAAACCTGAACGCAAGATGAGCTTGAGCCGGGAATTCAGATCATGATCTTATGTAACCAATGTATTACACAACTGTCACTCCTACATATGTGGCACATGTATTTTTATCCACTTCTGACTGCTGCCTGAATTATGTACATTGCTAAAGATCTGAGCACAACTGTTTCTCGCATTCTCCATTAACATAATCGCTCACAGATGTTGGCTCGATGCTGGCAGCAGTCTCTATTTTCAGGCTTAGCTGCTAATGAAATTCTTGAGTCTGCTATCCATTCGGATGTGAACCAACTCTCCAATCTGATGTGAACCAACTCTTTGATTCATCCTTTGTTGGGTGCTGAGAGCAGGGCTAACCCTAAGCAAGTGGATTGTTTGGGGGCTTTGTATTTTGTATTGTATTTTGTGGGCTAACCCAACCTCCCATTCAGTAGCTGGACTGGGGAGGCAATTCATTCAGTAGTTCCATGACACCTCCTTTCCCAGGCAGCTTGGGGCCTGCCAAATTATAAAGTCAGCCCTATGTTAGAAAGAATTTAGGTTCCTTGATGACTTGAATGCAGGGACCAAGTTGTTCTTCGAGTGTGGAATGATCCAGGGGAGGTTTATTGCATATATGTACAGGAATAAGCTGAAACCATCATGATAATATTGGTGTGGGGTCTGTAACACAAACATATTTAGACCCTTTTCTAGTGGCATAACGAAATTGGCAAAGGGATGTGTGGTTTTTCACAAGCTGATTTTTTTTTTTTTTTTTTTAAATTCCCAGTGTCCATTTTGAAGTGGAGTGTCCTGTAGGGTTAGGAGTGCTTCAGAGTGCCTCTTTATCACAGGAATATGCATTTACCCCTTTCCTTCAGATGGTACCTCCAAAAGCCGTAATAACTATTATTCCTGATAAGTCCAACATGAGACCAGTTGCCTCAACTTTAAAACTTATCCCCTTGATATCTTGTAAACTTTAATGCTGGCCTTTCTGCTCCAAAGGATGCAGCCTGTACAGAAATCAGCATGCAAGTATCAGAGTCACAACATTTTTCTTTTACTGCCTTGTTTTGCCCTGTTTCAGTATGGATGTGATGGTGGTGGTGGAACATATTTATGAGTCTGTGGGGCTGCTGGAAGGAGAGATCCCTCCCAGGGTTATTCACAAAGTGAATCATTTGCCTGACGGTAACAATAAATACTACCACAGAGAACATGCAAAGCTCTATCCAAAGGTCAGACTCACCCAGAAGGCTTCTCTGCTGAAAGACGCTTGCAGCTGTGTTAAGATTAAAGAGTGTTAGAGAACCACAGTGTGTGTGATTTGTTCACTCTGTGTAAAATATGAAGTGTTTGCCTAAGAGCCCCAGCTGAGAGATGCTGGTCCTCTGGTGAGACGGCCTGGGGGCTGCCATGCAAATTTCCACTGTGGTTTTAGCATTCAGGAATAATCTCCCTTTTGATGCATTGATCTGACACATGAGAGCCTCCAGTACCAATGATGTGATCTTCCTCCCCCTGAGAAAATTTAAGCAGCCATCATCAGGAAAGGGGACTATAATGTGAACTGCTTGGACAAATTATGATTGGATTCAAACAATAATTGCATCCCAAACATGGAACTAGCCTAAATGAATCGCTGTCCTTCTGTCCTGGATGTGCCTAATAAGCAGTGAGCCCGACTGTAAGCAGCGAATCCTTACTCATCCTGGTGAGCATTTACTCATGGGAGAAGACCAGCTGGCTTTACGGTGGTGGTTCATCCATGCCTGGAAGGGCTCCATGATCTACTCAGAGATCCCCAAACAGTGGGGTGCGCCTCCCTAGCAGATGTGCTGAGGAATGTTTGGGGGGCTGGACAGGCTCCACTCCCAGCCGCACCCCTGCCCCCAGTTGTGGCCCCAGCCCCCTTACACCTGTCCGCATCCCCCCTTCTGGAGCTGCAGCCTTGCTCCCAGCCCCAATTCTGGGGAAGGAGGGGAGGTGGACAGGGTTAAGGGGGTGCACGAGGTAAAAAGTTTGGGGACCAGAGATCTAGCTCATTGTTTGAATGGAAATGTCTCGATGATTAATCTATTAATTTGATTCTCCTCTTACTTAAAATGACTTAAGTCAGGAGTAACTCCATTGCTATTAATGGAGTTTCACCAGTTTAAAACTGATGTGGATGGTGCTCTACCAGTCACACTAATGGTTCATATTATAACCCACACATACACCGTGTGGATCTCTGTCTCCATCTAGTGGCTGGAATATATACAGTTTTATGAGTCTGCTACTGGTGATGAGGTAACAGATCTGGCATAGGGGCTCATGCTTCCAGATCCAGAGGTCTTGTCTTCGGTCTCTGCTGCTGACAGCCTGCCCAGGGACACTGTGTTCACGAGCATGGGGGAGAGAGAGGAGTCTGAGATGTAGCTGTATAGTATGTCTTTTAGGAAGTTCATGAATGAGACCTGTGGTTAGCACTACATTTGTGGACAGTAAAATTAAACAGATGAATTTTTACATCTGCATTGTAGAAACATTAGAGCTTGACTCTTAAGGAAATTCATTCTAACCTTAATTGCCCTTTGTCATTTCCTGATCTTTAGTCTTTCTTTTTTTTCTCTTATCAGAGTGCCTCCCACCCCCACGAGAAATACGTGAGAGAGTCTGAGAGGGAGGAAAAGGGCTGCATTCTCCAGGTTCTTTTGTTCTTTACATTTTGTTTCCCAATGTACTCTGGTCTCCGGGCACTTATGTTTTAGCCTCACGTTTCAGAGGAGTTTTAATTGGTTATATACATATAAAGGTACATAAGAACATAAGAATGGCCCTACCGGGTCAGACCAAAGGTCCATCTAGCCCAGTATCCTGTCTTCCGACAGTGGCAGGTGCCCCAGAGGGAATGAACAGAACAGGTAATCAAGTGATCCATCCCCTGTCGCTCATTCCCAGCTTCTGGCAAACAGAGGCTAGGGACACCATTCCTGCCCATCCTGGGTAATAGCCATTGATGGACCTATCCTCCATGAATTTATCTAGTTCTGTTTTGAACCCCGTTATGATCTTGGCCTTCACAACATCCTCCGGCAAGGAGTTCCACAGGTTAACTGTGAGTTGCGTGACGAAATACTTCCTTTTATTTAAAACAAGACTATTAGTCTTAAAGGTGCCACAAGTCCCTCTGTTGCTTTTTACAGATTCAGACTAACACGGCTACCCCTCTGATACTTCCTTTTATTTGTTTTAAAGCTGCTGCCTATCAATTTCTTTTGGTGACCCCCTAGTTCTTGTGTTATGAGAAGTAGTAAACAACACTTCCTTATGTACTTTCGTTACACCAGTCATGATTTTATAGACCTCAATCATATCTCTCCTTATCCATCTCTTTTCCAAGTGAAAAGTCTCAGTCTTATTAATCTTTCCTCATACAGAAGACATTCCATTGCCCTAATAATTTTTGTTGCCTTTTTCTGAACCTTTTCCAATTCCAATATATCTTTTTTGAGATGGGGCAACCACATCTACACACAGTATTCAAGATGTGGGCATACCATGGATTTATATAGAGGCAACATGATATTTTCTGTCCTATTTTCTATCCCTTTCTTAATTATTCCCAGCATTCTGTTTGCTTTTTTGACTGCCGCTGCATATTGAGTGGATGTTTTCAGAGAACTATCCACAATAACTCCAAGATCTCTTTCTTGAGTGGTAACCTCTAATTTAGACCACAACATTGTATATGTATAGTTGGGATTATGCTTTCCAATGTGCATTACTTTGCATTTATCAACATAAAATGTCACCTGCCATTTTGTTGCCCTATCACACAGTTTTGAGAGAGTAGCTACCAGTAGTACCCAGAACAGCTCGTACCCAAACCAAGCCCATTGGAAAGTCAGCAAGAACATGTTATTATCTGTTAGCAATAACAGGCACTGGAGTTTCAAAAACGAACACTCTCAGTAATTTAGCCAGGCTGGTTGGTGATTCGGATTTGAGTTTGTATTATATCACAGATATCCCACACAGTGTTCCTTCACGAGTCTGGCCTGGTTGATCACATATGTATAAGAGATGGGTTTCCATATGGGATATCAGCCTTCAAACATGGAGGACTGCCATCAAAAAACCACAGCCTGAAGAACAGAACACCTGGAGCTGCGCTGGAGTCATGTTTCTATTTGACTTCCGAAAAACCTAACTCGTATCCAAATTACATAACACAAAATAGTTTAAGTCTGTTGTCTTAGCTTGGGCTGAGCTCCTAGAGGACCGCCGTTGATGCAGAGCACACAGCTTTTGGCAGAAATCACAGGGGAGAAGGTTGTTTGTTTTTTTTGATACAACTGAGATCCAGGGCTGAGTTATTTAGAAAAGGAGATGAAAATTACACACTTTAAATGTAATAATATTTACCCTATGATACTAAATAGAGAATAACATAAGCAGAGATGTGACTGTAGTGCTAATTAGAGATGGAAAAGGAGAGAGTCCCATCCCAAGCTGATAATCCATTTTCTCCAAGTTCCCCAAACTTTAATTTTGAATCTAGAAAAGGAAGCTTTTCTTTAAACAAATAAACACACTTCCTTACATAAAAGGTCTTTAGTAAGCACCGCTTCACAACAGGGTGTGTGGTCTAGTGATTGAAGCACAGGTGGTCTGGGTCCTATTCCCAACTCTGTCACTCATCATGTGAACTAGGTCAAGACACTTAAGTCAAGATCTTCAGAGTTAAGTATGCGAAGTTAGGCACCTAAATCCATATTTAGATGTCATTGGTTGGCTGTTATTTTCAGAGTTGTGGAGCATCTGCAGCCCACACTGACTTCAGGTATAGACAAGTTAGGCAGTTGCACGTACAATAAGATACTTAGCCATGCAATTATCTCATTTAGTGCAAATGCTCATTTATACTCACTGATACAGGGTTTTGCAGATGCATACATTGTACCAGCAACTGAAAATCTGGGCCTGAATCTCCAAAGCAAAAAGCACTTTAAAATTTATTTTGGATTTCAATTTATACTCCCCCTCTCCCCTTCTCCTCTGTATCTCTCTGATGCTCTACCCTCAGTTTTCTACATGCGGACAAAAAACCCTCTTTATCATGAGATCTTAAAGCGGTGACCTCATTGTGAACTCTACAGCATGGTTTCCATTGGCTGTCATGCTTGGAACAGTTTGAAATTTCCTGGTGGCTTATCCATTGGCTCAGTGCTGGGGTTTTCACACCATCTTCATTGCCCATCTAGTAGGCAAAGGGCAGAAGTGACTTTGCACATATGGAGGGGCTTTTTCTCCAGAGTTTAGATCATCGGTAACCGCTCCCAACTGCTTTACATGTAATTATATTTTGTTAGTTTTACAGCAATAGGGGTGGGGTTGAGGAGGGAAAGTTGGAAAGGTTATTTATACAGGTTAGAGTTTGCATCCTGTTCAGTTTGATTGCTGCAGCTTTGAGGTTAATGCCAGACTGCAAAGCCTCTAAGGGCTGGGGAGGAGATGTAGTGTTGAGAACAACAGCTGGGTGCCTGATCTGGAAATCACAAATGTAACATGTTTGTTGCTTTTTTGATCCTTTGTGCGTCTATTTTCTGACTTATGTGCTGTGTGTTCCTGTGATATGGAAGAAGCAATAAAAATGAATTTAGAATTGAATGGTCCAGTTCTGCTGTGCGACTGTTCAGAATGTGATGAATTTGCTACACAGGTTTTGGGAGGAAGGTTGATATGAGAGCAAAAGGTGTTGGCGTAGGGGTCTAAGACTTTACAGTTCAGTCTAAATACTAGGAAGCCCCCGGGAAATGAGCCCTAGAAAATGATTAACAAATAAAGAAAACAGAATGACTAAGGAGAGTGATTTCTATTAATCATTGCTGGCTGAAGGAAACATCAATCTATACTAAGGTTACCATACGTCCAGTTTTCCCTGGACATGTCCGGCTTTTTGGTCCTCAAATCCCCGCGGTGGCGGCTGCTGCTGCTCCCCCCAGACACCTCAGCTCTGTGCAGCTGAAGAGCAGAACTGCCTGAGCGCTACTGGCTTCATGGTTTGCTGGGCAGCCCCCAGATCTCCGGACCCTGCGCCCCCGGCCGGGCGCTTCCTCTCCCTGGCTCCGGCTGCGCTGGGGAAGCGCCCGCCCGGGGGCAGGGTCTGGAGATCTGGGGGCTGCCCAGCAAACCGTGAAGCCGGTAGCGCTCAGGCAGCTTCGCGTGGCTGGAAGGGAGGAGGGGGAATGCGGGGCGTCGGGGGGGGGGGCGGAGTTGGTGCGTGGACTTTGGGGAAGGGGTGGGGAAGGAGAAGGGGCAGGGCCAGGGCCCCGTGGAGTGTCCTCCTTTTTTAAGGTTTAAATATGGTAACCCTAATCTATACAACATGGGCCACATTGCCCCCCACTAGTGTGGGTGCATGGGAAGGAAGCAAGGATCCTCAACTTCCCCAAACATACCATACAGGGACCAAATAATTCCAATAATTATTAACGGGGGAGCACAGGGACTGCTTTCCCCAGTACTTCTAGATCAGAGCCTTGGTATAATTACTCTTAAAGCTACTTCTTGCTGTCCCAATGCAGACCAATGACTTAGTGACATAATCTAGCCCAGTGTAGGTGAGATTGTTATGCCTGGTCCCTATTCCCTTATGCATGTACTTAGGTACTATTCTGAATAGGGATGGATTTAAGTACATGCCTAAAGTTAAGCATGTGTTGAAGTGCTCTCCTGAATCAGGAGACTCTGCAAAGTCAGCTGTATAATATGATATAATGCACTATTATTTGTACATGGACAAAGAACGACACCTAGCTAAATGCTTTCTTTTTAGCCTTTCATCTTACATTCCCCTGTTTGGTTCCCTTTTTGGTGGAAAAATATCTGTATGATTAGATGTGGTTTATTGACCTGCACAGAGGACAGGAAAAGGAAAATCGGTGTTGGGATTGCCATCATGATTGATGACACTAGCCAGTTTAACAGATTTTTACAAGGTTATTGGAAAAATGCAGCCTTTTTTATTCAGGCAGCACTAGCCTCTTCCATTGTCAAGACAAACCTTTCACTATGAGTTCAGCAGTAGCCCTAATACCCACCTTCTTACTTGGACAATCCAAACAAGATGTGCCTAAAGTGACATGCAGGATTCAGCCAGTGTGATGAGGTGTACCTGGCCATTCTGGCTCCCTCAAGGAGGCCCCGAGGCTCTACTATGCCCCGCCCCAGAAAGCAGCAGTGAAGGTGGGTCCTCCAGGCATGCCTGGAGAGGCCTCACAGAAGCAGCCAATCAGAGCCCAGCAGGCTCAGATAAAAGAAGCTTCAGGGGCCTAGCATGGTGGATCCTGGTTGGGACCAGAGGGTCCTGCCTCTTGGTACTTGGGGGATAACCCGAGTTTGGCTTTTGCTGCACTTGCTTATACTAGGTTCGACGGGGACAGGTGAGCAAAGCCCACAGGTAAGTGGGGAACATGGAGACCGGGGAGATGGGTCGGAAACGAGAGGGAGTGTGGGCTATATTGGCAGAGAGAAAGGAGAGTCAGGACAAAACCGGGAGGAAAGATCAAACCAGTATCTTAGATGCGTATATACAAATGCGAGAAGTATGGGGAATAAGCAGGAAGAACTGGAAGTGCTAATAAATAAATACAACTATGACATTGTTGGCATCACTGAAACTTGGTGGGATAATACACATGATTGGAATGTTGGTGTGGATGGGTACAGCTTGCTCAGGAAGGATAGACAGGGGAAAAAGGGAGGAGGTGTTGCCTTATATATTAAAAATGTACACACTTGGACTGAGGTAGAGATGGACATAGGAGACGGAAGTGTTGAGAGTCTCTGGGTTAGGCTTAAAGGGGCAAAAAACAAGGGAGATGTCCTGCTAGGAGTCTACTACAGGCCACCTAACCAGGTGGAAGAAGTGGATGAGGCTTTTTTCAAGCAACTAACAAAATCATCCAAAGCCCAAGATTTGGTGGTGATGGGGGACTTCAACTATCCGGATATATGTTAGGAGAATAACACAGTGGGGCACAGACTATCCAACAAATTCTTGGACTGCATTGGGGACAACTTTTTATTTCAGAAGGTTGAAAAAGCTACTAGGGGGGAAGCTGTTCTAGACTTGATTTTAACAAATAGGGAGGAACTCGTTGAGAATGTGAAAGTAGAAGGCAGCCTGGGTGAAAGTGATCATGAAATCATAGAGTTTGCAATTCTAAGGAAGGGTAGAAGGGAGAACAGCAAAATAGAGACAATGGATTTCAGGAAGGCAGATTTTGGGAAGCTCAGAGAGCTGATGGGTAAAGTCCCATGGGAATCAAGACTGAGGGGAAAAACAACTGAGGAGAGTTGGCAGTTTTTCAAAGGGACACTATTAAGGGCCCAAAAGCAAGCTATTCCGCTGGTTAGGAAAGATAGAAAATGTGGCAAAAGACCACCTTGGCTTAACCACGAGATCTTGCACGATCTAAAAAATAAAAAGGAGTCATATAAAAAATGGAAACTAGGACAGATTACAAAGGATGAATATAGGCAAACAACACAGGAATGCAGGGGCAAGATTAGAAAGGCAAAGGCACAAAATGAGCTCAAACTAGCTACGGGAATAAAAGGAAACAAGAAGACTTTTTATCAATACATTAGAAGCAAGAGGAAGACCAAAGACAGGGTAGGTCCACTGCTTAGTGAAGAGGGAGAAACAGTAACAGGAAACTTGGAAATGGCAGAGATGCTTAATGACTTCTTTGTTTCGGTCTTCACCGAGAAGTCTGAAGGAATGCCTAACATAGTGAATGCTAATGGGAAGGGGGTAGGTTTAGCGGATAAAATAAAAAAAGAACAAGTTAAAAATCACTTAGAAAAGTTAGATGCCTGCAAGTCACCCGGGCCTGATGAAATGCATCCTAGAATACTCAAGGAGCTAATAGAGGAGGTATCTGAGCCTCTAGCTATTATCTTTGGAAAGTCATGGGAGACGGGAGAGATTCCAGAAGACTGGAAAAGGGCAAATATAGTGCCCATCTATAAAAAGGGAAATAAAAACAACCCAGGTAACTACAGACCAGTTAGTTTAACTTCTGTGCCAGGGAAGATAATGGAGCAAGTAATTAAGGAAATCATCTGCAAACACTTGGAAGGTGGTAAGGTGATAGGGAACAGCCAGCATGGATTTGTGAAGAACAAATCATGTCAAACTAATCTGATAGCTTTCTTTGATAGGATAACGAGCCTTGTGGATAAGGGTGAAGCGGTGGATGTGGTATACCTAGACTTTAGTAAGGCATTTGATACGGTCTCGCATGATATTCTTATCGATAAACTAGGCAAATACAAATTAGATGGGGCTACTATAAGGTGGGTGCATAACTGGCTGGATAACCGTACTCAGAGAGTTGTTATTAATGGTTCCCAATCCTGCTGGAAAGGCGTAACGAGTGGGGTTCCGCAGGGGTCTGTTTTGGGACCGGCTCTGTTCAATATCTTCATCAACGACTTAGATATTGGCATAGAAAGTACGCTTATTAAGTTTGCGGATGATACCAAACTGGGAGGGATTGCAACTACTTTGGAGGACAGGGTCATAATTCAAAATGATCTGGACAAATTGGAGAAATGGTCTGTGTTAAACAGGATGAAGTTTAATAAAGACAAATGCAAAGTGCTCCACTTAGGAAGGAAAAATCAATTTCACACATACAGAATGGGAAAAGACTGTCTAGGAAGGAGTACGGCAGAAAGGGATCTAGGGGTTATAGTGGACCACAAGCTAAATATGAGTCAACAGTGTGATGCTGTTGCAAAAAAAGCAAACATGATTCTGGGATGCATTAACAGGTGTGTTGTGAGCAAGACACGAGAAGTCATTCTTCCGCTCTACTCTGCTCTGGTTAGGCCTCAGCTGGAGTATTGTGTCCAGTTCTGGGCACCGCATTTTAAAAAAGATGTCGAGAAATTGGAAAGGGTCCAAAGAAGAGCAACAAGAATGATTAAAGGTCTTGAGAACATGACCTATGAAGGAAGGCTGAAAGAACTGGGTTTGTTTAGTTTGGAAAAGAGAAGACTGAGAGGGGACATGATAGCAGTTTTCAGGTATCTAAAAGGGTGTCATGAGGAGGAGGGAGAGAACTTGTTCACCTTAGCCTCTAAGGATAGAACCAGGAACAATGGGTTTAAACTGCAGCAAGGGAGGTCTAGGTTGGACATTAGGAAAAAGTTCCTAACTGTCAGGGTGGTTAAACACTGGAACAAATTGCCTAGGGAGGTTGTGGAATCTCCGTCTCTGGAGATATTTAAGAGTAGGTTAGATAAATGTCTATCAGGGATGGTCTAGACAGTATTTGGTCCTGCCATGCGGGCAGGGGACTGGACTCGATGACCTCTCGAGGTCCCTTCCAGTCCTATAATCTATGAATCTATGAATCTATGAATCTATACAATGGGGGAGACAGGACTCGAGGCCTTTAACCCTGTGGTGTGAAGATAAAGGTGCCAGATGGGAAGAGCAAAGGGAAGAAGCAGCAACCAATTGAAGTGAGCAGGTCATGGCTATTGTTTATAGGGTCCCTGGGCTGGAATCTGGTGTATTGGGCAGGCCTGGGTTCCCCTGCTGACCACGGTAAAAGTGGTGTAAACGCCATAAGGGGGGGCAGGCTTGTTTGGAAACGTGAGCGAATGGATGTATTTAAAGGGGCCCAGAGCCAGAACTAAAGACCTTATGAAGGGCTGCTAGGTTATCAGACTGCTTAATGCCCTGGAAGAGGTTCATTTTTGCAGGAGACACCCTCCCACCCCCCTTCCCTTCCAGCTGCAGCAGATTGTCCTCCTTCCCCCTGTAAAGGAGGTTTAGATATGGACAGGAAAGTGGGAAAGGGCATTGTTTCAGGGGGATTCTGAGGGAGGATGCAAGCTCAGTGCAGACCTTGTGCAGAAGACCTGGGGCTAGCAGTCTCATGGGTTGGTAACATTTAGGATGGTCTGCGTATGATGTGATTCCCCCTAGCTCCCAGCCCTGCTGCAAAGTTACTCAATTAGGGAAAACAAATTTAATGCTTCATTGTTAACCCAGCACTTGGGCAAGGAAAATGTGGCAGAGATCCCAGCCTGGAGGCTTCAGAGAACCTCAGCCATTTTTAGTGAAACTGGGCTGATTTATGGTTTAGGGTGGAAACTAGAATGGACCCAAGATACAAGGTATGAATCTGGATTCAGATTCAGACTTCTGAGGATCAGCCTTGCATATGTGGAAGGGATGGGATTGGTTTTGTCTGTTATTGAGATAAAGACCAGACAAAGTGTTTGGATCTAGATGTAGATGTGGGAGTGCTCTTGGATCTAGGGTTTTGGTTCATATCCCTGTGTCACAGGGCACCTGGCCTCTCGGGTCAGGCACCGAGCCTATCTGTGACAGACTCCAGTAAGGAGAATGAGCTAATCCAGATCTACTTGTGGATAGTTAATTGTCTAAGTAGCTGGGTAGGAGTTAATTACATGGCAAGGCACAGCTTGCCTAGTTACATAAAGGCTTCTGAGGGTTCAGTTAGGAAGCCCCAGAACTGAGAAAGCTCTGGAGGAGAGGGAGACACCCCTCAGGGGACTGCCGGGCTGGTTAGGAAGCTACTCCCAGTGGGGTCTCCCTGGACAGCAGAGGCTCACAAAAACGAACTGGTCCCGAGAGAAAGTGCTCTCAGGCAAGAGACTGGAGGAGCCCAGAAAAACTAACTGGGTGTGGGACCTCCTGTGGGGCTACTAAGGACTTGCTCAGCAAAGAGTGATGCACTGTCCGGGGATGAGTGGCATCCGGACAATGCTTGGAGCTTGGGTCTCTGCTGGGCAGGGAATTCAGCCTGAGAGTGCTCTGTAGCTCGAGGGGCAAGACATAAGACTGATTAGCCCAGAGGTGGAGGCTTTCCTATGGCATAGCTGAGTGAAGCTTTCGTTTGTTTTTGTTCTGTCCTTTTCAGTTAAATAATGAGACCCTCTGAAGAGGGCCCTCTTTAATACTGGAAAGCCTGTTGGACTTGCATATGCCCTGGGTAAGAGGGAATTGAGGATGGTGCTCACCTGCAGTGCCAGGCCTGACAAGAAGGGGGCATGCTCAGATTAACTCCATGCCATCACATCCTGCCTAGTGGAAATGGTGCAACACTATAGTTTCAACTTGAATGCTATGGTTTCTACACTGGTGGTTTCAGCTGTGTTACTCTTTGAGTTCTGGGTTTTGTTTGAAACTGAAACTCAAAAGACACAAATATGGAGAACAAAACTGGAAAAAATAAGATTTGTATGAACTCCCCTGTGGACAAATAAAAGTTCACACAGTTTTATTTGTGATGTCATGAACCATTGCAGGGGAACTTAGATCTTGGCAAATATAGCAAAATCTGGAGGAGGAGCTGCTTTCCTAATATTTTGTTGTGAACTGTATTTTTAATGAAGAAAAATCTCTTTATTGACAACTGCAAAATATAGTTAAATCATACACAAAATAAACATAGAAAACCAATGTGCAAGAGAGAAAGAAATAAAAACCAAATGAAAATACACTAAAAAGGCCCTTTATTCATCCAAAGAATATGTTCATTTTATGGAGTATTTGAAGCTAGATAGTTGCTCCTGTGTTTGTTCAGGGCTCAGAGGGGGTTAGTAACTGGTACAGATACATAGCATGCATCACTTGAGAAAAGGAGGCAGTGATTTGGTTGGGGGAAGGCATTACAAAGTGTTTGTTTCAATGGGATGAGGAAAATATGTATACAGCCATGGTATAACCATTCTTCTCCATGCCGGTGGGATTTTTAAAAAGCTATCAACATTGGCCTAAGTATTCTGCTGCTGAAGTCAGTGGGAGTTTTACCGATGACTTCAGGTGGAGTAGAGTTTGGCCAACACTAAGCATTCTTGAAACGAACAGCCTTAGTCTTCCAAGCAGCCAACTAATATAATTTCCTTGAACACCTCTGGAAAAAGAGGGGAAGCTGAGCTGAGGCTAACCCCTTCATCTGAGACCAGGTATTGCCCCTGCACAGGGTATATGTGTGCGAGAGTTAATAGTTTAACTTGTTTCCAACTACAGAGTATGTGAGATGCATTTGATATCCAAAGAACCAGTATGTCTTTTAGCATTTATAAAGTATTAGCAACTTCCTGCTTCCTCCTATACCACACTTTAGTGCAACCTATACCCAGAAACCACAGAGGGAACTTCTAGTCAGATCTAAATATAATAGTTTTTTGGATATGAGGCCAACATTTAGGATGGTTTCTCCTGCACAATATTTTGTACATTTTTCCACTAGTACTTTGCACCATCTAATGGAGAGTTGGTGTGCATTTTACATTGCCTATTACAGCTTCCTCCTCCCAATCAGACTGCTTCCTCTGCTAACATTGCCGTTAGCCTGAAAAGTGGTTGTGCTAAAAAGCAGATAGTGGACGTCAGATTGCTCAATGGGGTGCTTGTCTTTGGTAATTAAATAAATAACCTCCTTTTTGTTGTCTCCTCCAACTTCTTTTCTTTCTGCAACGTTGTAGTAACATATGTTCCGCTCTCACAAACTGAGCAAGGTCAGACCAGGCTATTACTCAGGTAGGAAACCCCCAAGAAACACACAAAACACTGTAGGAAGTGGGGTGAGTGACAGCATTCTTCCCTGTAAATCTGAGTTGAATCAATGCCCCCAGCATGAGGTTAGGAGGCTTAGTGATGTTGGAAGTGCCTTTTAAAGGTTGATGTAAAGAACTATAATAAGGGAGCCATTTGCAATGCAAAAAATGTTTTCTTGGTTTACAAAGCCTAGAAACTATGCCTTATGTTCATGAGCACCATCTGTTGGCACCTTATCTATTAACTATTTACTAGTTACAGATACCTAGGGCTCTTCTTGAAATGTCATATGGCATAAAGCCAATAACTGAGAACTTGTGTTTGTACTTCCTGTAACTGCAAAAAGGGGTTTAATATCCATGATAACATGGCTAAATTTCAGTTCTAGTAATTACATTCTGCCCTACCTGAATTTCTCCTGCTGTTTGAATTAACTATGGAACTTTCCTTACTTCCTCTTCTGAAAACAGTTTGGTTGTGCTGTGTGTTGATAAACAAGTGTTGCATTTCACTCAGAGCCAGCTGCATTTCAGTGCTAGATGAAAAAAATCCTTCCATTAAATATCTACCTTACAGTGGTGTTGTGAAGCTCAACTTGTTTGGAAAATGCTTTGCAATACTCAGAGGAAAGGCACTGTAGATATTCGAAGTATTGCTATTCCTGCACAGCTGGTGGTCTACACACTGCAGATGTTTCTCCCATGTTGTTGCATGGTTACTTAAGTTGCTTCTTACAGCAGATGTTCCCATGAGTGAGAGTGTGCATCCTCCTTCCATCTACATTTTTCAACACAAGAAGCAGATTTTATTGCTGCCGGACTTTTGATCTCAAAGAATATTTCTAAACCAGTCGTGTTGGTTTTCTTTTTTGGGCTGCTAGATGCTAAAGGGGTGTGTGCTTTCCTCCTCACTGGTTCAGCCCTCACCACAAACAACTACATCTGCAGATGTTTACTATGGGCCTTTCTATTTTAGCCTCCATTTCTTTCTGTGTCTTTTGTTCCCATGGTGTTAGACTCTTGGGACTCTGCCTCTTCTGCTAGTATCACATTAATGTCACATTCTTCACATTTTGGAATTGTACCTTGGAGCCTAGGCATTACAATTATCAATGCCTTAAAGAGATGGTAGTCTGCTAGCTTTCCAGTCAGAAAAGCTGCCTCACATTTGGCTATATCAATATCTTCTGCCAGCAACTAACCCTAATCAAACCAAATTCAAACTCTTTTTGACTTGACTGGTTTACTTGGAGAGAGAGATGCTTAACATCTCTTAGGTTCATGCCCTGAACATGGAAATCCTTTTGCCTTTCATTCTCCTCTTTTTTGCTTTATTCTGTCTCATGTTTTGAAATATGTCCCATTTCCCTCTTCCTGCCCCACCAAACTTACCAATTTGCTCATTCCTCCTTCCAGCCCCACAAGAACATTAAATTGTAGCTGCTTTTTATTTTTAATGAGTCTTAAAAAATGAAATGGGAGAGTCATCAGCAGGTGTATGTTACCACCACTTGCCGTGGAACTGTGACAGTTCACACTGGCTGGCACTCTGCCCCAAAAACTCTAAACTCCTAGACACACATGAATTGAATGGTAAAGAACTGGCAAATTTCCCCCTTATTTTAACATTTTCCTGACGTGCTCATGAATTTTTTATTGGTGCTTATGAAGTTTTCAAGAAACGCAGCCCTGGAGATCAAGCCCTCTTTTTATCCACAGAACCAGTATGGCACTACAAATTTCTGACCTCCTAGAACCCCATTAATGTACCTCAACCTTGTTCTGGGTGGAACTTGGTGAACGTAGCCAGCACTTACCCAACACTCCCTCCCAACACTGCCTGGTGTCCAGGAGCCAGGAACATGGCCCTGACCTCATCCCACCCAGACTTGCCTTTCCAGGGCTGCTCTTGTTGGTATTTCTTCCCTCTCCAATGCACCTATCCAAACCTTGGCTATAAACTGCATCAATAAGCGGGGTGTGTGTCGGGGTAAGAGGGAATGAGCTTCCAGCAACTTCTCCTGATTCTAGCTCACCTGCCCTTGACCCATAGACTTTATTTCCTCTTCTTCTCTGTGTGTGGGCTTGTTGGTTAGTTTTCTTTGGTATCCCATTTGAGATGTAGCCACCATGTGGATAAGGTTAGATACATCCAAATGTTACTTCAGCTTTGTTCTTCAGCACCGTACCCATTGTGAGGTGATCACTTAACAACCACAAAAAGCAAACTTCTTTTGCATGTGGTAAAAACCAGTTAAATTCTTGCTCTGAAAATCAGTGGCAGAAATTAGATGTGGCTGTTACGCCTGCCAATCTGGCTTTAGATTGAAATGTTTCACACACAGTAGCTCTGCTAGGAATAAACTGGGCTGCCATGCTAACATAATAAAATGCAGACCACCCTGAGGGCATGAAGGAATTGCATTCCAAAACTTGCACTGCAAGGAACCAAAGTTTAATGGAAAATGTTGAAAAGATCCTATTAAAAAAAATGTCCTTCTATTTATCATACTGTATTTTATGTTTTTCCTGTTCTCTCCTCTCTTCTTGCTAGGGATATTGGCATGAAAACAGGATCTTTGTTTTCAGAGAGTTAATCTGCTCATGATTTTTTGATCACATGGGCCCTAAGGCTCCCCACCTGTGGAAAAATCCATGGGAGCAGAAAAACTACTGCCAAGTTGGTACCACATGCACACCTTTAATCTAAGGTGCTCAGTGTGCTTCATGTGGAGCCATGAATTAAGTTTAACACCCCCACAGGGAAGTAGATTAGTAAATAAGTATTATAATCAGGGCTGCCTGGGGGGGTGGGAGCAAGTAGGGCAATTTGCCCCAGGCTCTGGGCCCCGGAGGGGCCCCCATGAGAGTTTTTCGGGGCCCCTGGAGTGGGGTCCTTCACTTGCTCCAGGGGCCCTGGAAAACTCTCACGGGGCCTGGGCTCCCGGAGCTTCCTCTGGTCCGGGTTTTCGGCGGCGGGGGGTCCTTCCGCCCCGGGACCCGCCGCCAAAGTGCCGGGTCTTCGGCGGCAATTTGGCGGCGGGGGCCCCCTGCCGCTGAAGACCCCAGGCCCCCTGAATCCTCTGGGTGGCCCTGATTATAATCCTCATTTTAAAATTGGAGAATCTGAGGCACAGAGAGATTAAGTGATTTACCCAAGACCCTACAGGAAACCAGTCAAAATAGAGCACACAAATGTTGAGGATTAGAATTCAGGTAAGCAGGATCAGATGGACTCTTATAATAAAAGATTCTGTTTTCAGTCAAATATTTGTAATAAAGAACAAACAATGAAACATCTTTTAAAATGCATTATGGGCCTGCTCCTGCAAAGGCACTGGGAATTTGGCTGTTGTTTTCAGTCGGAGCAGGGCCTACCTACAGAAAGAAAATAGCTTTCTAAATAGAATTTCCAGCTGGAGACCATGGTTTTTTAAATGCTCTGCGGCCACCTAGAGGAAGAATAAGTTTGGTTGCTATTAATTTTGTGTGGGTTAAGGCAGGGAGGGTGCTTAATGAGTTTTTAAGACCGTGAGACTTTAAACTAGATAGCCTGTTTATTATTATTAATATCACAAGACCTCCTAGGATATGAACACAGTGAATCATCATCAGAAGCTGAAGATAACGTCTGTTGTGTTTATATTTTGGATACAGTTCCTGCACCTTGCTCTCATTTTGCTTTTCATTGGATGCGATGTATTTTTTGTTGGGCACTTCCAGATACATAGAATATGAGGGTTGGAAGGGACCTCGGGAGGTCATCTAGTCCAACCCCCTGCTCAAAGCTGGACTGGACAGATTTTTGCCCCAGATTCCTAAATGGCCCCCTCAAGGATTGAACTCATAACTCTGGGTTTAGTAGGCCAATGCTCAAACCACTGAGCTATCCCTCTCCCCAAGCTGAGTGCCCAGACCTAGTTATAGTGCCTAGTTATACTGTACCAGCGCTTTGGGTTTTTTTTAATGTGAATAAGGAAATGATCTATTGTGACTTTTTTTTTTGAAAATAGAGGATCTAAACTTTGCAGTGTTCTCACTATAGCAATAATCTCTTTATTTTGTTTATATTTCATTGGAGCTGTGGCTTTAAAAATCTCCCAGCAATTTTTGAGGCTCTAAAAATTGTCAGAAAAATCCTGAAAAATCTCCGGCTTTTGTCATCTTTTTTCAAATGAGGCGTTCCAATATACTGATGAGCTTTCTAACTAGTAGAATAACTGGTGCAGTGATAATACTTGATTGATTTCCACTATGTTTGCAGAGTGTGAAAAAAATCTTTTTTATGCCTATGAATATTTACTTCTCTCTCTCTCTCTCTCTCTCTCTGTAGATAGCATGATTTTAAAAAAAGAGCTTCTAGTTGTACCTGCAAAAAATCTAAGCCCTCTTTAAAAATCAAGCCAAGACAAAGAGAAAAATATGAAGTGATACATATTATGTACTTCCAAGGCTGCTTAATATCATTGATTTTTTCCATGGCAGAGGAGACTGAAAATTTCATTATAATGCAGTGGCTCTGCATCTGCAATGCAATTTGTAATAACAGACTTAGTGTTGAGCATATACATATATATGTAATCTAAGACCCTGAGACAGCAGGATAAGTAATAGTTAACTTTGACTGGTATAACATTGCAAAATAATTGCTTTTGGGGGGTTGTTGGGGGTGGGCAGGTTTGGCCAGAAGATGCCAGCAATTATTACAATCCTTGTTATACCCCCAATGAGAAAGTGATGACCAGAAAGTACCAGAAGGCTGTCAGGTGTGAGAAGGGGGTATGCCTGGTCCTATGAAAGATCCTTAGGAGCTGACCTCTATCATTTCTATCATTGAACTCAAATATGCTTTTATATGCAATGCTCCTACCATTTTTCCTCCATGTAGTTTTACAGATGGACATGCTCATCATTATCTGCATTACCAGACATAACGTTGGAGCAATTTTTACCACATTTTAGGCTATATATTTGCAAACAGATGATCACAGATGTGAATTAGCAAAAATGGTATGTGGTATGCAGACACTGAGTTCCTGTATTGCAGATGGGAATCATAAAATTCCCTTCTCTTTCTTTATACTGGTCTACATATCCTATGCATGTTGCCTCTCTGTAACAAGATCAGGGAGATGCCTGCTCCAAAGCAGATTTATTAAGGTCCTTTTATTCTTCATCTCAACCACACATCTAGGTTGTAGATGACTTCAGAGGGCCAAATCCTGTTTGCATTAGTTACATTGAAATTAATGGGACTACTTGTATGAATACTGCTACCAAGATTAAGGTAAACAGGATTTGACTGGCATGCTGCAGAGTGCCCAGCTATTGGCCCCTTGTCTGAAAGACGTTAAGATATGAACTCTATTGGCTTGCTCTAGTCCAAAAATGTTCTTAATGAGGAGCCCCTTACGATGTTTATCACTTTAAGAGCTAGATTGTGACCAGCCCTACACCAATACACACAAGGAGGAAGAGGGCACAAAATGCCTCCTGTGTCCTGAACAGGGATGGAGTGAGGGTGGGACTTGGCCCCAGACCTTCTGCACTCCAGCTGATGAAGCTGGCTGGCATGGAAGTAAGTGCCTGATGGACCGTTTCAAAAGGTGGTGGATCGGCTGCTGTACTGTGTGTTTTCCTGCAGTTCCAGAAAACATTCTGACCGAGTCAGGCAGGCATTCTGCCCGAGGCTGAGTGTAAGATCTGATTGTCTTCTTCAGCCCAACTTCAAGTGTTTTTTACTGAAGAGCTTTTATACAGGCTTTCCTTTTCAAGAACCTGGATTTTTAGGACACAGCAGCCCAAGTGGCTTTCTAGCACAAGACAGACAAAGCCCGCCCAGTGCATCATAGGGAGAATATTGGGAGGAAATGAGAGGCTGTTTTTTTCTTTTTTGTTTTAACTGCCTTTAACACTGGCTCCGGATTCAAGGAAGATTGAGGTGCGTGTTAGGGTTGTGCAATCCTGAGAACTTTATTTTGTGTGGTTTTAGAAAATGTTCCAGGGCATTTCATTATTCATTTTATAAGATTAATGTGGAGTATTGTTGTTTAAAGCAATAAAAAGCAAATCTGGCTCAGAGTTCTCATTGTATAAAGGTTAATAATACATGTATAATAGTTCTTGGCACTTTCAAAAAAGCCTTTGGTTAATATTTTTAGCAGCACATATTGTAGGTTTTTAGGGATGTTGTGCAGCATAGTATAACTTTAAAAGGTTTTACACTGACCTGCATTTATTGTGTTGAGTTGAAAAATAGCATATTTTCTTACATTTAAGATGGGAAGGGTGGGTTCTGAAATTGCACACCCAGAAATATTTTGAAAGGAATGGTATGTGCTGAGAAATCCAAAATGCATTGTAGGTTTTTTCCAGTACTTTGAAGGTTAAAAAAAAATCATTGAATTTGAAGCATCTTATACCCCAAGTTACAAAACTCCTTTATCAGAGGGCTAGCCGTGTTAGTCTGAATCTGTAAAAAGCAACAAAGGGTCCTGTGGCACCTTTGAGACTAACAGAAGTACTGGGAGCATAAGCTTTCGTGGGTAAGAACCTCACTTCTTCAGATGCAAGTAATGGAAATCTCCAGAGGCAGGTATATATCAGTGTGGAGATAACGAAGTTAGTTCAATCAGGGAGGGTGAGGTGCTCTGCTAGCAGTTGAGGTGTGAACACCAAGGGAGGAGAAACTGTTTCTGTAGTTGGATAGCCATTCACAGTCTTTGTTTAATCCTGATCTGATGGTGTCAAATTTGCAAATGAACTGGAGCTCAGCAGTTTCTCTTTGGAGTCTGGTCCTGAAGTTTTTTTGCTGTAAGATGGCAACCTTTACATCTGCTATTGTGTGGCCAGGGAGGTTGAAGTGTTCTCCTACAGGTTTTTGTATATTGCCATTCCTGATATCTGACTTGTGTCCATTTATCCTCTTGCGTAGTGACTGTCCAGTTTGGCCAATGTACATAGCAGAGGGGCATTGCTGGCATATGATGGCATATATAACATTAGTGGACGTGCAGGTGAATGAGCCGGTGATGTTGTAGCTGATCTGGTTAGGTCCAGTGATGGTGTTGCTGGTGTAGATATGTGGGCAGAGTTGGCATCTAGGTTTGTTGCATGGGTTGGTTCCTGAGTTAGAGTTGTTATGGTGCGGTGCGTGGTTGCTGGTGAGAATATGCTTAAGGTTGGCAGGTTGTCTGTGGGCGAGGACTGGCCTGCCTCCCAAGGTCTGTGAAAGTGAGGGATCATTGTCCAGGATGGGTTGTAGATCACTGATGATGCGTTGGAGAGGTTTAAGCTGAGGACTGTAGGTGATGGCCAGTGGAGTTCTGTTGGTTTCTCTTCTGGGCCTGTCTTGTAGCAGGAGGCTTCTGGGTACATGTCTGGCTCTGTTGATTTGTTTCTTTATTTCCTTGTGTGGGTATCGTAGTTTTGAGAATGCTTGGTGAAGATCTTGTAGGTGTTGGTCTCTGTCTGAGGGGTTGGAGCAGATGCGATTGTACCTCAGTGCTTGGCTGTAGACGATGGATCGTGTGGTGTGACCGGGGTGGAAGCTGGAGGCATGAAGGTAGGCGTAGCGGTCAGTGGGTTTTCGGTATAGGGTGGTGTTAATGTGGCCATCGCTTATTTGTACGGTGGTGTCCAGGAAGTGGACCTCCCGTGTAGATTGGTCCAGGCTGAGGTTGATGGTGGGGTGGAAGCTGTTGAAAGCATGGTGGAATTCTTCCAGGGCCTCCTTCCCATGGGTCCAGATGATGAAGATGTCATCAATATAGCGTAGGTAGAGAAGGGGCATGAGTGGACGGGAGCTGAGGAAGCGTTGTTCCAGGTCAGCCATAAAAATGTTGGCATATTGTGGGGCCATGCGGGTGCCCATAGCGGTGCCACTGGTCTGGAGGTATATATTGTCACCAAATTTGAAATAATTGTGCGTGAGGATAAAGTCACAGAGCTCAGCAATAAGTTGTGCTGTGTCATCATCAGGGATACTGTTCCTGACAGCTTGTATTCCATCTGTATGTGGGATGTTTGTGTAGAGAGCCTCTACATCCATGGTGGCTAGGATGGTGTTTTCTGGGAGGTCACCAATGCATTGTAGTTTCCTCAGGAAATCTGTGGTGTCACGGAGATAGCTGGGAGTGCTGGTGGCGTAGGGTCTGAGTAGGGAGTCCACATATCCAGACAGTCCTTCAGTGAGAGTGCCAATGCCCGAGATGATGGGGCGTCCAGGATTTCCAGGTTTGTGGATCTTAGGTAGTAGATACCCTTAGAGCCCCGACCGGGGTTATTCTATGTTGATTTGTTCCTGTGTTAGTGTAGGGAGTGTCCTGAGTAGATGGTGTAGTTTCTTAGTGTATTCAATCCTGAGCTGATGGTGTCATATTTGCAAATGAACTGAAGCTCTTTGAAGTCTGGTCCTGAAGTTTTTTTGCTGTAGGATGGCTACCTTTAAATCTGTTATTGTATGTCCAGGGAGACTGAAGTGTTCTCCTACAGGTTTTTGTATAATGCCATTCCTAATATCTGACTTGTGTCCATTTATCCTTTTATAAAGGACTTTTTATAAAGCCATCAGTGATCTACAACCCATCCTGGACAACGATCCCTCGCTTTCACAGGCCTTGGGAGGCAGGCCAGTCCTCACCCACAGACAACCCGCCAACCTCACCAGCAACCACACACCGCACCATAGTAACTCTAACTCAGGAACCAATCCATGCAACAAACCTCGATGCCAACTCTGCGCACATATCTACACCAGCAACACCATCACAGGACCTAACCAGATCAGCCACAACATCATCAGTTCATTCACCTGCACGTTCACCAATGTAATGTACGGCATCATGTGCCAGCAATGCCCCTCTGCTATGTACATTGGCCAAACTGGACAGTCCCTACGTAAAAGGATAAATGGAGACAAGTCAGATATTTAGGAATAGCAATATACAAAAACATGTAGGAGAACACTTCAATCTCCCTGGACACACAATAACAGATTTAAAGTGTTGTATCCACCAGGCAAAGTATTAACAACTTCAACAGAACTTTATTTACAGTGCAAGTCTCTTCTCCAAGCTGTAGCTGCACACTCTGTAACTCTCCCAGCCTCCTCAACTCCTCCCCCCTCCTTCCTGTTTCCTGTCCTTTCAGACTCCCAACAGCCAGTGCTCCCAGTTCTAATAATTACAAGCAGCATCTAAACTAGGGCTACCATATGTCCGGATTTCCCATAAATAGCCGACCGGGGGGAAATCCTGGACATTTTTAGATTTTTAAAAATCTCCCCTGGACGGCTATTTATAGATAGAAAAGCGGCGTCCAAGCGCCGCTGGGCACCCAAAGCCCCTTCCCCCCATCCCCTGCAGCCTTACTATGCTGTCCGGCCCGCAGCTGTCTTTCCCCTCCTCCCCTCCCCTGAACGCTCCGCCCCCCTGCTCCTCCCCCTCCCCTGCTTCCCGCGAATCAGATTTTCGCGGGAAGTCTGAAAAGAAGCAGGGACAAGCGGGAGGCAGCAGCAGGTAAGCTGGGGCGGGGGGGCGCAAGGAGGAGAGCTCCGGGGAGGCGCGGCCCTGGCAGAGCAGCGCCCGGTTGCCCCAGCGGCTCCGGCCCGGCTTGGGCCCCAGCACCCGCAGCCCGGACCCGGCCCGGCTCAGGCCCCAGCATCCCTGGCCCGGACCCGGCCTGGCTCGGGCCCCCGCAGCGCCGGCCCAGCTCGGGCCCCAGCACCCCTAGCCCAGACCCGGCCCGGCTCGGGCCCCAGCAGCGCCAGCCGAGCACCTCCGGCCCGGCCCAAGCCCCGCAACCCCGGCCGGAGTGCAGCCCGATACCTGGGCTCTTTAAAGCCGGCCCTGGTCAGGGGACGGGGGGGGGGGGGTGTTGGATGGGTCTGGGGGGGGCTGTCAGGGGGGCAGGGGTGTGGAGAGGGGTTGGGACAGTCAGGGACAGGGAGCAGGGGAGGTTAGATGGGTCTGGGGTTTTGTGGGGGCTGTCGGGGCAGGGGTGTGGAGAGGGGTCGAGGCAGGCAGGTAGCAGAGGGGGTTGGATGGGTCAGGAGTTCTGGGGGTCCTGTCGGGGGCAGGGAGCAGTTGGATAGGGCATGGGAGTACCCGGGGGTCTGTCTGGGGGCTGGGGTGTGAATATGGGGTGGGGGTGTGGATAAGGGTCAGGGCAGTCGGGACAGGTAGGGTCGTAGGGCGTTCTCAGGAGGGGGCAGTCAGGGGACAAGAAGCAGGGTGGCTTAGATAAGCGGTGGGGTCCTAGGGGGCAGTTAGTGGCAGGGGTCCCAGGAGGGGGCAGTCAGGGGACAAAGAGCAGGGGGGGTTGGGGGTTCTGAGGGGGGCAATCAGGGGGTGGGAAGTGGGAGGGAGTGGTTGGGGTGGGGCAGGGGCGGGGCTAGAGCGGGGCTCCTCCCCCCCCAGTGTCCTCTTTTTTGCTTGTGGAAATATGGTAACCCTAATCTAAACACCACATAAAGGTAGCCATCCTACAGCAAAAAAACGTCAGGACCAGACTTCAAAGAGAAACTGCTGAGCCCTGGGACAGACAACCCCACCCACCCACCCACCTGAGAAATTGAGCTCCCTGAGGGAAAAGCAGGCTGACGTAGTAAGTAGCTCAGGAAAGAAGCATGACCAGGGTGCCCTTAACCACTTACTTCAGGGATCCCTGGTCTAGAACCCAGGGTAGAGGGTGGGACTCAGTTTCCCTGCAGTCTCACTGGGAAGATCCCAAACACAAGGGGACAGAAAGAATATTGGGCCTGGAGAGGGCTGTCGACCTGGTGTGAAGCCCTGGGATTACCCCGAAGGGGGTGAGACCAGGCTGGAGAGCAAAATCCCAGGGCAAAAGGGGACCACCAGTAGATCTGGTTGACAGGACTACAGAGAAGAAACCTTGGAACGCCATACCTAGCCACAAGGTGATGTGTTGGCTAGCGAGTCACTTTGCCACACCCCTATTGCTTGATTTAAGTCTGGTTTATACTGTTCTGCAGTGTTGAAGCTGCCCAGATGGGATAAAGATCTAGCACTCTAGCCTTGAAAGAAATGACCGATGAAAAATGACTAATCTTTAGCGTACTAGGCAGTTCTGTTCCCTAGGCAGGTGTTTTGAATGTATTTGGAATGATCTAATGTATTTTGCTCAGGCTCCAACTTTACCTTTCCCATGAGTTATTTGCTGCTCTGGTGTTAGTGTCAGTATCTTCCTGAAAGAGACTCAAGAAATAAGTGTCTCCAGCTCCAAATACCAAGCTTCAGACTTGAGTAATTGTCATCCCCCCCACATACACACCCAAAAAGGAAAAGGGAAAAACCACACATACACACACGGCTTACACAAATAAAAGTGAAAGAGTGAACATTTCTATTATATTTTGGGGTGTGGCATCCTCTTCCCTTCTGAGGTTCCTTCTATACAGTACTTGGGAACAACAAATAATGAAAACCTTTTAGAGGCCTCTGTTTAAAACAAAAACAAAACCCACCAAACCCTTATAACAGTTTTAAAACAGTGTTGATGTTGATAGAAACCATTTTGTTTTCTTTTTTTCCTTATGAGGGAAGAAAAATGAGGTCTTGTGGATCAGGGAAAAAACTCCTGCATCTTGCTGCTGAACTGTGAGCATTGAAATGTGATTAAGGCAGAGTTACTTGCTTGGCTGCCATATAGACATTGGATGTCTTCACTGCTGGTGTTAAATTAGGTGAGACAGCCACTAAATCTTGGATTTTGCAGTCCAGTAAATGGAGTTCTCCCAAGACAACTATCTCACAGGATGCTAGGCTTGCTGAATGATCCTTGTCTTTGAAATGGTGGCTCTTCGAACAGTCTTCTCAATTTATAAATATGCGGGTAATCCCATTTTCCACCTGTCTAACTGAGGTGTGGGTTAGATTATGGAAGGCTACACACTGTAAAGGAAATGTAGTGTTTAAAATTTAGGCCTTCAAGATGGCTGGTATCTGTTTTTAAATCCAAAATGTTCATGTCTTTTAACTTGACTTTTATGTTGCCTTTCATCTATGCAGTGTCATTGCTTGGCGGTTCTGATATGTTTTCATATGTGCTACACCATATCAGTGTTGTGAAAGGAAAGAAGCAAAATATTAAATGCAAAAGACATTCTCTCCTAGTGATTGGTTTTTTTGACTGCTTGTTCCCTGTGAAGTAAAGGGAACTGCAGATGTTCAGTGAAAAACACCAAACATCTGCAATTTCAATACTGCCCAGCATTGTAAGAGGCAGCAGCAATCGCTGCGCTGCTCTTCTGTTCTGTTCTTTTCTTTTTTAATAGTACATTTAGCATAGGACTCGTTTCTCTGCCCTCTTTGGGACTCGGACACTTTCCATGGTTTAATGTGAAAAAGGCCTTTAGCTGAAGAAGTGCACTCCTCTGGTTTGCTTTGAAGATGTGGGAGCAATGTGGGCTGTCTAGTGCAAGGGTGTGGCCGACCGCTGCCGGATGCCTTCACTTTCATGGATTTCCCCTTGCAACAGTTTGTGATTATACACACCCTATTAGCACCATCTCTCTCTCCCTCTCTCTCTTACTTACAGAGAGAGAGAGAGAGAGAGAGTGTGTATATACGGCATCAAAAGGAATCCAGTTTGAGATATTTGTCCCCAGCAAAAGAGTAAACAACTGCTCTAGGCCAGTGATTTGAAAAGGGCCCCAGTTTACTCTGAAGTATCCTCAGTATAGGAAGTTAAGGCAGAAAAGAAAAGAGTTTAGGTCCTGAATGAACCCACTTCTTCCTCAGCCTGAACAAAATGCAAGCAGATTTGAAGTCCTGTTGTCTGTTCATTTTGGGCTCTATTTAGTCTTTCTCTCGCCCTGTATAATACCACTTCTGTACTTGGTAGACCTAAAGATGCATTCCACTGCAATCTCAGCTGTAGAAGGCAAGAGAAGCGGTGTATCTTTCTAAATTGATCAGTCCCGCTTCAGCCGTGGCGACACCAGTCCATTATTTACATAAGCCCACCAACTAGTTAATCACTCCTTGTTATCAAGAAGGTTCCTTTCTGAAGAACAGCACACCGAAACTGAAGTCGGAGAACACTGCAGGTTATACCGAAGATTATAGGAACAGAATGAGGAGTTTCACCTCCCTATTTGAATTCAAGATTGTTCTGACACTTACAGAGATCATCCTCATGATTTTGGCCACAACATTTCTTGCAAATCACACAAGTGCCCGGTGGCTTGACAATAGGTGGTTATTTGTATGTATTCAAAAATAAACTAATTACATCAATTCATATAAGGGCAGTGTGCCTGCTCTTTCAATCAGTGTGTGTCTCTGAAGCGCCCGTAGTGTCATCAGGGAGATGTTTCCATGTTGTGCAGTTTTTGATCCCTGTGTAGGATTTTGTCCTACTGCTAAAGGTGGTGAAACTAGGGAGCTGGGGGCGGGGGAAGATATATGTTTAAAACCCAATGTGACTTTTAAATCAGTTTAATCTAATTTAGGACCACAAATGCTAAAATACCTTTATCATAATCATTTTTTTATCGCATGGTGTCACTACAGCGCAGAGTTAAGGCTGTTTTGGTTGCCTTACTGCACTTCCTTACCTAACACATTTGGATTTTTTTTTAAATGTAACCTTAACTCTGAATTTCCTGGGCTTGGTTAGGGGAATGTTACAATATGTCTATAATGTTTTTATCTTAGGTTATTTATATATATTCTCAGGGCTGGTCCAGGGGCAGGTAATCATGGCCATCAGCCTGGGTGCCAACTTCTAGACATACTGCTGTGCCACTTGGGTGTGTGGTGCTCCACTGATTGACTGGCCGCCTTTAATTTATTTATTTAGACGTGGCTGCTCTAGTTGAATAGGGGAGGGACACCAAAAAGGTTTTCTGACCTGGTCGGCAAAATGTCTTGGACTGTTTCTGTATACACTCAGTCTTAACTCTAATTAAACAGAAGTTTTTATCTTGGAATAGAATTGGAACACTTCAGAGGACAACAAAGTCAAAATGTTCCATTATTAGAGAACATACTATCGTAAGAAAATGGTGTTTCTTTGAGTGAAACTGAGCTTCAGTTGTAGGGCATGGACACTCTCTAAGCCTCCAGATACATACCTATAGATACCTGTTTATTAGTGTCTTCTAATTTATTTGACAGAATCAGAGGAGATGCAAAGAGCGGATGGGGGAGGTGAGCAGAACTTTGAAATTAGCCATTCACTGGAGTGCAGGAAATGGCTCAGCAGAAAATTTTTAAAAAGAAAACAAAAAACAGTACCTACATCACAAAGATTTTTTTTTAACACTGATCACCATTAGAACTTGTAAATTGCAGTCAAGAATCTACTGTTTTTTTTCTGGGCAGGGAGTGGAGGCATGCTGCTTATGTTGTGTGGCAGGGGAAGTTTCAATAACTAAAACAAAACAAACAAAAACACCAACTCCCAATGGGAATCTAATAAGGTTGAAATTAAGGATTTTACTGGCAAATAAGAAAAACAATGTTTTTAAAACTGACCCAGAGTACTTAGCCTATTCTCTCTGTCATTCAGCCCTCAGCGAGTAAGCATCTTTTGCCTGAAGAAGTTCTTCCAAAAAGCTTCCCTTTCAATCACACAAAGGGATTGCCTGGAGTTCCCATCTTGGACCACGAGAGGGAAGTAGTGACTGTATTTTGCTATCTAATGCATCAAATACTTTCTCCCTTGTAGCTTCAGAAGTGATTTTTGTAAACAAACAATTTTTAATATTAATTTATTAGTTTTGTTAATAAAGAATCTCCTTAGAAAAAAGTGTCTCTATTTTGATGATAGACCAATATTTACTTTTGTACAGTTTTGTTTACTTTTAGTTTTGTTAAATAAGTAGAAAAATTATCAACAGTAATAATTAATTAACAAAACAACAACAAGACACATACCCCTTGGTGCTGGGCCCTGCGTGATTGTACCTCAGCCAAACCAGAGGATAGGGCCCATCAGCTCATCTCAGGATTATACAACTCATGAAAGTAGAAATAACTTGAAGCCAATAAGAATGAAGTAAATTAGAGAACTGTTCATTCTGATGCTGGTGTGTTATCTTTCTTAGGGAATATTTAATGCTACCCATACCAGGCTTGATCCTTATCCAGGCAGAAAGGAGTGGCTAAGAACTAGAGCTGTTTGGATCTGGATCCAAATTAGTCCAAGGTCTATGGGTGTTTGAAACTGGAGTTTGGGGTTTGGCTCATCGAGACACATTAAGTTTTGTGCCGGGAGACTTATCTTTAACTTAAGGCAACTGATCTGGCTTGGTGTTGGAACTGGCATTCTTTTCTGGGGCCAGAAAAACTCACAGCAGGAAACTCTATGATTTTTGGGTTCTCAAAACCAGATGAAGTGACTCAAATGTAACATTTTATAAGTCCCAACGTGGGAACTCAGCATGCAAACAACCAGCCTGCCATAAGCAAGCATGATCCTAACTCCCCCACTCCCCAACACCTTGGATATCAATAATATAATAATTATTGTATGAATAATTATACATAATAGTAAAAGTTGAAAAGGCAAGGTTAGTTGAGGATAACAGGATGCCTAGGAGAGAATAAAACTATCTTGACATCTTAATTGGTCTGCAGGGAATACAACAGACTCTCTTTGCAACAGTAATTTCCTGTGATAGCATGTTAGGAATCTGCTTTGTGAAATGAGGTATATTTGCCATTTGTCCGGTTTTCAACTGGAAAGTCTGGTTGAAAGGGACCTGTGCAGTTCCAGGAAGATGTACTGACCGGATACCAAAAGTCTGGTTACCGCGGGTGGGGAGGGAGGCGCAGGGTCATCAACTCACAACAGCCCCTGCTCAGTCAGGGCCACCTCCAACCTGCATCTTGTGAGCAGGCAGGCGCCACATCAGGGGCTGCATCTCCTGACCTAGCCCTGGAGCAGAGGGAGCCCAGCTGGTGAGGGAAAAGAGGGAGGTGGAGAGGATTGAGCGACAAGGAAAGGGGAGGGGGAAGCAGCATGTGACAGAGATGGGGAGAGAGAAGTGGACAGGGGGCGTGGCCTTGGGGAGAGGCAGGGGGAGGTTCCTGCGCTCCTGCTGTAGTGTCCAGTTTTCAGATATTAGAAAGTTGGCAAGCCTAGATATATACCTCCTAAATGATATGGGGAATATGGAACCACTTATATTCAGTAACAGCATTCAGAGCACTGCTTTCGGATGTCAATGAAGATTTGCAGGCATGCTATGGTAGGACAATACTCATCAAGGGGAACTTGTTCAGTGACTCATATGTAAGGCTGCGAGTCTGTCATGGAGATCATGGAAGTCATGGATTCTGTGACTTTCTGTGACCTCCATGACTTCTGCAGCGGCTAGTGCTAGGGGGCTGCCAGAAGCAGCAGTTTGGGTGTGTGGGAGGGGGCTCAGGGCTAGGGGCAGGGGTTTGGGAGCATGGGGGGGTGCTTACCTGAGGTGGGGGGGCCACCCTGCAACTCCATGTGGCGGAGGGGGGGTGTCTCCACGCTGCACACTGCCCATGCGCGCAGGCCCTGCCCCCGCAGCTCCCATTGGCTGCGGTTCCCTGCCAATAGGAGCTGCAGCAGCCGGCGCTTGTGGCAGGACCAACGGAGGAGCCCCTGCCCTGGCCCCTGCTTCCGCTGTCTAGGAGCTGCAGGGACGGAGCCGGTAGGAAGCCCCGCCAACCCCTCCCTCAGTACCAGCAGGGGTCCTGGGTCACCCCCCCCAGCACCCCAAGACCGCCCCCCCCCCCGAGCAATCCCGCCCAAGTTTCAGACACGGTGGGTATTTTTAGTAAAAGTCATGGACAGGTCACAGGCCTGTGAATTTTTGTTTACGGCCTGTGACCTGTCTATGAGTTTTACTAAAAATACCCATGACTAAAACGTAACTTTAATCATACGTGAACAAAATAGGAGATGAATCTGAATACTAAAATGGGAAATTATTTTCAGAAAGCTGAGCACTGCCACAGGCGCCCACTGACTTCACTGAGAGTTATGGATTGTATTTTCAGCTTGTGCCAAATTGACACACGTTCTAGATGAGCTAATTTTGTATCCAAACATGTGCAGTAGCAGATTTACTTACTGCCATGTTTTATAATTATTCAGTGAAATAAGATGGTTGAATTGAGAGCTGAATGAATAATTGGTCCTTGGGGAGTTTGTGGCTTTTTGTTTTGGGTTGTTTGTTTGGTTTTTTTCGTGTTTTGTTAGGGTTTGGTGGCCGACCTGAAAAATCCAGAAAAAAAAATTGATTTGTTTCAAGCCAAAACTAACATTTTTCAATTTTGCTCACTGAAACAAAAAATTATTTTTTCAGGTTTCTAGCTGTTACATTTTTGAGATATTTGTACATGTAAATCTCTTTAAAACCAATTCCTAGCTAAATTTCAAAACCAAACATTTCAAAATGAAAAATGTCAAAATGTCAGAATGAAAACATTTTCAAAATTTTAATTTTAATTTATTTGGCCAAAAATATTTGCCAAATTTGAGCCAAATTAATGAATAACTTTTGTCATCCCGTAATTGCATTTTTCAGTGACTTTCCTATTCAACTGAAAATTTTTGCTACGCTCTAGTTGCATCATGAACCCCGAGGACTTCATAGCATAGTAACTGTGCGTGTCTTCATTGCTCCTTATAATGCTCTTAAATCTGGGAATTAATCTTAAATGTTGTTGCAATAGGCATTCTTTGGGAAAGCCAAGATGGAGCCTTTATTAAGACAAAATTGTATTTGCTACAAATTGTCTTTGCCTTGCTCCATAAGGGCAGCGTACAACCTTTGATCCTCATTGCATGGCAGTTCTTGACTCTCATAATCTGGGCTCTCTACTTTGATATGACTTCATGGTAGGACATTGATGTAATTGAGAGCGCTGAGCATATAGAATAGAATATAGCAAAACTACAGAGGTTAGACTAGACCCTCTATGTGGATTTGGGAGTAAAAAGTGTTCAATGTGTTTGCCATTTCTCCAACACAGGTTATTGCAGCTTTAAACTGCATATGACTATATAAAAAAATAATTCCAAACTTTGAGGGCTCTTTGGCAAAACTTTTATTCCTTGTTTGTTTCTGCTGTTTTTTGCAGGTCCTGTGTAACAGATATGTGTGAGTGTCCAGTTCATAAAAATTGCTACTGCGAGTCATTCCTTGCTTATGCCCGAACCTGTCAGAGAGAAGGGGTGAAAGTCCAATGGAAACCTGAGCAGCACTGTGCAGGTAAGGATACTCTGAGTGCTTTGTTGCAATTTAATGCACAGTCTGAAGGAAAGACCCTTGTCATTTTTTATATCATTATAATGCTGGAGGGAAAAAATAGAAATCAATAAATGGCTAGGCTGGAATTTGATAAGCAGCCAGCCTACGTTCTGAGCTATAGGTGTGAGTCTATAAAATATACATAATCTCACACATACTCTCTCTCTCTCACACACACACACACACACACACACACACACACGTATGGTATGTTATAGCTCAGGGTCCCCAACGAGGTGCCCGCAGGCACCGTGGCGCCCACCGGGGCGTGTAAGTGCACCCGCGTACTGGCCAGCGGACAAGCATCCGCCGAAATGCTGCTGAGAAGCAGTGTCATCCAGAGGCGTCGCCGCTGAAATGCCGCCGATCGACGCCTCTGGATGACATTGCTCATCGGCGGCATTTCAGCGGCGACACCTATTGACGTTGCCGCTTGTCGGCGGCATTTCGGCGGATGCTCCTCTGCCGCCACAGTCCTCCGTGGCTCGGAAAAAGGTTAGGGACCACTGTTATAGGAATAGAGAGAGAGAGAATGCCAGCCTGTGGTGGAAATATATAGTGTTCATGTGCATTAATTTTGGTCACTGAGGCAAAGTTCCCATGTGATTTGCACTGCTTTAATGGCAAGTAATTATTTCCACAGAGAAGAGACAGTTACTTCCTGTAACTGGAGATTCTTCGAGATGTGTGATCCCTATCTGTATTCCACATGTGGGTGCACATGCGTGCCATGTGCCTGAATCCGGAAGTGTTTCTTAGCAGTGTCCGTTGACCCGCACGTGTGTTGAGTCTCTCCTCGGGCTCCCAGCTGAGGATATAAGAGGTCGTGCAGATCGACACCTCTCCAGTCCCCCTCATACCTTAATGGAATGCAGTCCTCACCGGAGGGGATGGAGGGCAGGTAGTGCAATACAGATAGGGACCACACATCTTGAAGAACCTCTGGTTACAGGTAGATAATCTCTTCTTCTTTTTCAACTGATGGTCTCTATGTGTATTCCACGAGCAGTGATCAGTGCAGAGGTGGGTGCGAGGATTCCAATGGATGTGTGGTCTGCAGTACAGCCTGGCCCACTGGATGTGTGTTGCTGCTGCTTGTGCGATGGTATAGTGTGTCATGAACATGTGGGCGGAGCGCCACATTTCTGCATAAGAGATGTCTTGCCAGGATATGTCCACCAGTGAGGCTGATGTGGTGGCCTGTGCTTGCGTAGGGTGCGCCATGACTATCAAATGGGGGTATGTTGGATTGGTTGTAGCTAGGGCTGTCAAGTGATTAAAAAAATAATCGTGATTATCGAACGATTAATCACGCTGTTAAATAATAGAATACCATTTCTTTAAATATTTTTGGATGTTTTCTACATTTTCAAATATTTTGATTTCGATTACAACTCAGAATACAAAGTGTGCAGTGCTCACTTTATATTTTTTTATTACAAGTATTTGCACTGTAAATAAACCAAAATAAATAGTATATTTCAATTCACCTACTACAAGTACTGTACTGCAATCTCTTTATCATGAAAGTTGAATTTACAAATGTAGAATTATGTACAAAAAAAGCTGCATTCAAAAATAAAACAATGTAAAATTTTAGCGCCTGTTAGTCCACTCAGTCCTACTTCTTGTTCAGCCAATTGCTCAGAAAAACAAAATTGTTTATATTTGCAGGACATAATGCTGTCCGCTTCTTGTTTACAATGTTGCTTAAACTGCAGCAAGGGAAGTTTAGGTTGGACATTAGGAAAAACTTCCTAACTGTCTGGGTGGTTAAGCACTGGAATAAATTGCCTAGGGAAGTTGTGCAATCTCCATCGTTGGAGATTTTTAAGACCAGGTTGGACAAACACCTGTCAGGAATGGGCTAGATAATACTTAGTCCTGCCACGAGTGGAGGAACTGGATTAGAGGACTTCTCGATGTTTCTTCCATATCTATGATTCTAATGTCACCTGAAAGTGAGAACAGGCATTCTCATGGCACTGTTGTAACTGGCATTGTAAGATATTTGCGTGCCAGATGCGCTAAAGATTTAGATGTCCCTTTATGCTTCAACTACCATTCCAGGGGACATGTGTTCATGCTGATGACGGGTCCTGCTCGATAACGATCCAAAGCAGTGCAGATCGACGCATGTTCATTTTCATTATCTGAGTCAGATGCCATCAGCAGAAGGTTGATTTTCTTTTTGATGGTTCAGGTTCCGTAGTTTCCGCATCAAAGTGTTGCTCTTTTAAGACATCTAAAAGCATGCTCCACACCTCGTCCCTCTCAGATTTTGGAAGGCACTTCAGATTCTTAAACCTTGGGTTGAGCACTGTAGTTATCTTTAGAAATCTCACATTGGTACCTTCTTTGCATTTTGTCAAATCTGCAGTGAAAGTGTTCTTAAAATGAACATGTGCTGAGTCATCATCCAAGACTGCTATAACATGAAATATATGGCAGAATGCGGGTAAAACAGAGCAGGGGGCATACAATTCTCCCCCAGGGAGTTCAGTCACAAATTTAATTAATGCATTATTTTTTTAACAAGCATCATCAACATGGAAGCATGTCCTCTGGAATGGTGGTTGAAGCATGAAGGGGCATACAAATGTTTAGCATATCTGGCACGTAAATATCTTGCAATGCCAGCTACAAAAGTGCTGTGCAAATGCCTGTTCTCTCTTTCTGGTGACATTGTAAATAAGAAGAGGGCAGCATTATCTCCTGTAAATGTAAACAAACTTGTTTGTCTTAGCAATTGGCTGAATAAGAAGTAGGACTGAGTGGACTTATAGGCTCTGAAGTTTTACATTGTTTTGGTTTTGAGTGCAGTTATGGAACAAAAAAATTTACATTTGTAAGTTGCACTGTCATGACAAAGAGATTGCACTACAATACTTGTATGAGGTGAATTGAAAAATACTATTTCTTTTCTTTATCATTTTTACAGTCCAAATATTTGTAATAAAAAATAATATACACTTTGGTTTCAAATATAACATAGAATACAATATATCTGAAAATGTAGAAAAACATCCAAAATATTTAATAAATTTCAATTGGTATTCTGTTGTTTAACAGTGCAATTAAAACCACGATTAATCGCGATTAATTTTTTTAATTGCAATTAATTTTTTTGAGTTAACCGCGTGAGTTAACTGCGATTACTCGACAACCCTAGTTGTAGCATTCACAGATGCGCCTGAGGCCCATTTGGAGATGCAATGGGATGAAAGGGCTTGACCCCTTGACCATTCAAGATGACCATAAATAGTTTCAGCAATGTGCAAAAGGGTTGGATCCTGTGGAAGTAGAACACCAGTGCATGATGGACGTGGAGGGAGTGCAAGGCTCTGTCAGTAGGGGAGGTGTGTGGTTTGGGGTGGAAAACTAGCAGGTGTATGCACTGATTTAGGTGGAATTCAGACACCACTTTTGGGAGGAATTTAATGGGAAGCCGTAAGGCCACCTTGTCCTTGTGGAATATTGTGTAGGGGGAGTCTGCCATCATAGCCGTGATTTCACTGACTCGTCTGGTGAGGTAATGGCTACCAAGAAAGTCACTTTCATCGAGAGCTGGGAGAATGTGCATGCTGCTAGCGGCTCAAAGGTTGGCTTTGTGAGGGCAGAGAGAACAAGATTATGATCCCATGGCAGCGTGGGCTTCAGTACTGGTGGAAAGGGGTTGAGTAAACCTTTCATGAAGCTGATAGTGGTGGGATGGGTAAACACCAAGGAGCTGTCCATAAGAGGCAGAAAGGCACTGAGTGCTCCCAGCTGCACTCTGATAGAGTTGAGGTCCAGGTCCGACGTCTTGAGGGTGAGGGGGTAGTCGAGGACAAGTGGAATAGACGCCATGCTCAGTGAGTGGTGGTGGTGGCGGCAGTGGGCCCGTGCCGTGAAGCATCTCCATTTAGCTCAGTAGTAGGCTCTGGTGGATTCTCTGCTGCTTGAAGCGTCACGTGGTTCTTGATGCCCTCTCCCTGTGTCCCTGCAGCCTGGGGGAGGGAGGAAGCAGCAGGGTAGCTGACTGCCGGCTCAGCTCCTCCCCCGCCACATGGGGCTGCTTTGCCTTCCCTGCTGCTGCAGTCCCAGTGCTGCTGCCTGCTTTGCAGACCATCTGCCAAGGTGAGTCAGGGTTTGGAGGCAAAGGCAATGTGTGGGACTCCAGCAGCAGGGAAGGTGAAACAGCCCCGTGTGGTGGGGGAGGAGCTCAGCCGGTAGCCAGCGCCTAGCACAACGGGGTCCTGGTCTAGGACTGAGACTCCCAGGTGCTATGATAATACAGCCAGCTGCCCTGCTGCTTCCTCCCTCCCCGGGCTGCACGCCTCTGGGCTGTGGGAGGCATCAGTGGGGGTTTGCGGGTCAGGACTTGCATGTCAAAACTGAGGTGTGTTCTGCCACTGGAAGAGGATCGAGGAGGTGGTTGTGACAGAGGCGGGGATGCGAGGCCACTGTGATCAGTGTCTTTGACATGGGGGCTCCGGCTGTCAGTAGTGGTAGGCTAGGTAGGGAGCATATGAGCAGGGGAAGAAGGGTTGTTTCTGCTGCCTGTGCCTCAGGCCCAGGGTATATATACCAAGGGATTGTAGTGTGGCTCTGGAGTCCTTCAGCAAGAGGGACTTGTCTGTCTTATTGTTAAACAGCCTGTGCTTGTCAAAAAGGAGGTCCTCAATTGTATTTTGGACCTCCCTGGGGAAGCTGGATGATTGTAGCCACGAGTCTCTTCACATAACGATTCCGGTCACTAGAGAGTGAGAGGATGCATTGACCACATCCACAACTGCCTGAAGGCCCACCAGGGGTGACCAGTTCCTTGTGTCCAGCAGTGCCTGGAATCGCTGCTGATACTCTGGTAGCAGCTTGTCCTTGAACTCTGGTAGCCTGTTGTAGTTGTTAAAGTCATACATGGCTAGCAGAGCCTGGTAGTTGGTAATGCAGAATTGTAGTCCCGCAGAAGAACAGACCTTCCTGCCCCAGTAGGTCCAGTCTCTTAGCTGCATTGTTCAGAGGAGTAAATTATTGTGGTTGCTGCCGTGCCAGTTCCACAGCCTCTTGGACTACCGGGGAGCTAAGGGGTGGATGAGTGAAAAGTAAATTGGCAGCTTTAGCAGACACAAAATATCTCCTCTCCGCCTGCTTTATGTGGGGGCACATGAGGCAGGGGTGTACCACATTGCTCGTGATGGCCTCACTAATGGGTAGGGCTATCCTAGGTGGCTCTTGGGGTTGGAAGAGGTCCAGGAGTTGATGTTGTGGATCCTGAACCTCTTCCAATGGGATTCCTAGGCCTGTCACTACCCTCTGCAGCAAGTCCTGGTATTGGCGGCGGTGGTCCAGCAGAGAGAGTGGGAGGAAGATGATTGCCTCGTCCAGCGAGGAGGCTATTCCAGTTGGGACTAACCAAGTTGGTGGTACCAGTTCTATGTCTCCCTCTTCTTCATACACTGATAGCACTGGTGGGTATGCAGGGGATGGCCGATAAGACGCCTGAGATGGTGTCTCTGTTAAGGATCCCAGGGTCCCCTGTATGGCCAAAAGGAAGGGTCCCTTGGATGTGGTGGGCCCCCTGGGAAGCAGTACCAGGTCTCTGTTGTTTGGTCATATACTGGAGAGTAGAGCGTACATCTGGACTCTGATGTGACATCAGGGAGAAGGAGGGTTTCGGCTCCGAGAACGCCTCGGACTCTGAAGATGGTGCCGGCAAGAGGGGGGGACTGTCGGTACCAGAGGGCTGCCATTTGGCAGACATATGGGCTTCTCCAGAAACAGCAGAAGGGTACATACTTTGGGGTTGGGATGCCGCAGTTGAGCAGGGGGCTGAATAAAAGGGGAGACTGCAGGTAGGGGAGGATCAACTCTTCTGCCAACAGAAATGCTTTCGAGCATCCAGGGATCCGTGGTGTACCTGCAGAGATGCCAGAGGGTCCTGGCAATGCTTGGGTGCCTCGGTCATGTCAGTACTGTCCGATCCCATTTGTACCTGGCCTGGCCCTCCATGCAGGGAATCTTGGGTGCTGGTCCGGCCGGATCTGTGCGAGACATCTCAACAGACTTGGTACGTCTTGGGGAGGAAATGCTGTGCTTGGGAGCAGTCTGCGGCGGGGATCTGCTCTTGTGCCTGTGAGTGTTTTTTTTTCTCTCCTGCTGGGACATGTGCGGTGCTTGGAGGGGCACTCACTGCTGGTGATAGCCACTGTACAGGGGTGTCTCCGGGGCCTAGATCTGAGTGCACCCTAGTTCTCATCACTTCCTCCATCAGATATTTATGAAGGTGGAGCTTGTGGGCTTCCCGGGTTCCAGGTGGGAAGGATTTGCAAATGGTACAGTGAGCAGTCATGTGTACCTCGCTCAGGCAGTAGAAGCGCCACTGGTGCTTGTTGCTCACAGAGAAGGAGCGCGGGCAGGAAACAGTTTTTGAAGCCCAAAATCGGGGGCACAGTCCCTGGCAGGGGAAGTACAGACCCCAGTCAGGGGAAAGAACTACACACTAACTATACTAAATTATCTAACTAACACTATAAAAACTATTCACAATGATTTACAACAAAGCAGAAGTGATTCACTCCCTTAGAAACTAAGAGTATAAAGGAATTGGGGGTTCCGACTCAGGCCACGTGGTGGTAAGAGGGAACTGGAGAGGTGTCAACCCACATTACCTCTTATATCCTCGTCTGGGAGCATGAGAAGATGCACTATGCTCATGTGGGTCAATGGACACTGCTAAGAAACACTTCTAGACTCAGGCGCTTGGTGCAACTGCTCACCCATGTGTGGAAGACACATAGGGACCATCACTCGAAGCAGAATGGTGGTGTGTGGTCATGGCCATTTTAAAGTGAGACACAATATTGCAAATGAATATTTCCCCTGATTATGGCCCTTTTAATTCAGGTCACTGTATAATGGCATTAGATTATCTGGAAATTTATATAAAAATTTATATAATCTTAGTCTTATAGTTAAGACTAATATTTAGTAATGGGTATTATTAGTAAAAGTCATGGACAGGTCACGGGCTGTTAACAAAAATTCATGGTCCATGACTTATACTATATACCCCTCACTAAATCTTGGGTGTTCTGGGGCAGAGGGTGGCCCGGGGGCACTGCAGGTGCTGGGGTGGGGGTGGTGGCAGCGACGCATGGCCTGGGACCACTGCTGGGCCTGGGGGTGTTGCGGCACGTGGCCTGGCACCCCCACTGGTGCTGGTGGGGGCGACCCGAGACTGCCGCTGCTGCTGGAGGGGGGATGATGCGGGGGGCGGAGGCGAGAATGCCCCAGCAGTGGTGGGTGCGGGTGCTCGAGTGGCCCCCGGGCCAGCCACACCAGCTGTTGCAGAAGTTCCGGAAGTCCCAGAAAGTCACGGAATCTGTGACTTCTGCAACATCCGTAACAGACTCGCAGCCTTAATTATAGTTTAGAAAGATGAATGGGATACTCTCTGCTGGTCAAAGAGCTGTTACTCTGCTATCTATTCTGGTGATTGTGTGACTCAGTGTCTACCCTTTCATAATTTTCTGTCACATGGAGGATACAATAGCAGGAAGGGGTGAATGATACAGATAAATATATGATTGCTCCTGAAATCTCTGATTATTCTTTACAAAGGAACAGAGCAATCCGGACAGAATGTCCCTATGTGAATGTACTGCTCCCTAAATGTGGCCCCAGAAAGCATTCATGGCATATGTAGTTTTAATTCATTGACACATCCAGTAGCAGGTCAGACTGGAGCCTGAAGAAAACAGCCCTTGGCTTGTTTTCATGAACTGCCTGGATTCTCTTTGCTTTTTATTATTGCAGGACTGCCTAGGATCTCTAGTAATAGACCAGGACCCCACTGCAGTAGGCTCTGTCCAAACAGAACAGAAAGATGGCCTCTGCCCCAAAGAGTTTACAATTGATCCGTCTCCTGTTTTATACTTAGAGTGGGGAGTATTAGGAAACAACGAGACAACATTAGTCATCATGAGAGGCAATGGTTTCAGCACACCAGTGGCCTAACCTAACTTTTGCAATCGTAGCGGCTAATGCTCTCTTGCTTCCTTTGACACAAATGGGAAACTAATGCAGTCTTCCCTGTAAGCATGAGCCTGTTGGAATGGCACTGTATCAGTGAAAGAGGCTCCTTTAATAAGGGGATGTCTATACTGATAGAACATTTTGCCTTTTTTTCTACAGTGTCATCAAAGATAAGAACTTTTCTAAGGACAAAACACCCCTCGAGACAATATTTTGAGCAAGGAGTGTCCATAAATCCTCTACCAAAGCCTTGAAAGGCTACTAGTCAAGACAAAACCGCCCATTAAAATGGACATTTGTAGAAACTTTTCATCTCTGTAACATCCCCTCAAACACTAGCACCCTTTTTGTGCTTTTTTGGTTGAAATCCTTGGGGATCTCCTCAGGAAAGTAGCATGTGTTTGAATAAGTTTCCACTTGATACTCCATTCAGAATGTGAGAATAATGTATAGGGGCTGGACTTTTCAAAGGGGGAGTAAGGCCATGTCTACGCATACAGCACTGCAGTGGCGTAGCTGTACCAATGCAGTGGTGCCGCTGCAGCACGTCTGGGGAAGACAGTCTATGCCAACGGGAGACATGAACACATGAACACTTATGTTGGTGTAACTTATGTTGCTCGGGGTATGAATAAACCACCCCCTTGAGCCACATAAATTATGCCAACATAGGCTGTAGTGTAGACATAGCCTAAGGCACTCAAATCCCATTGGGATCTGGGCCTCCGTTGGGCCCATTAGCAAATCCTAGCCAGGGTTGAACTTTTCAAAGCCAACTAGGTGATTTGTACGTGCATCTTTCATTGATTGTAATGGAAGTTGTGTCTCTAAATTCCCTGGGCTTTGAAAATCTCAGTGCTACCTCAGCTTTGCAAAAGGACCTAAGGGAGGGCCAAATCACAAAGGGTCTCTACAGTTCCTCCAAAGGGTACATCTTGTTCCCATGTACAAATATCCAGGGACCAGCGATCGTCTGATCTTTAGTTCATAGAATCATAGAATATCAGGGTTGGAAGGGACCTCAGGAGGTCATCTCAGTCCAACCCCCTGCTCAAAGCAGGACCAATTCCCAACTAAATCATCCCAGCCAGGGCTTTGTCAAGCCTGACCTTAAAAACCTCTAAGGGAGGAGATTCCACCACCTCCCTAGGTAACCCATTCCAGTGCTTCACCACCCTCCTAGTGAAAAAGTTTTTCCTAATATCCAACCTAAACCTCCCCCACTGCAACTTGAGACCATTACTCCTTGTTCTGTCATCTGGTACCACTGAGAACAGTCTAGATTCATCCTCTTTGGAACCCCCTTTCAGGTAGTTGAAAGCAGCTATTAAATCCCCCCTAATTCATCTCTTCTGCAGACTAAACAATCCCAGTTCCCTCAGCTTCTCCTCATAAGTCATGTGCTCCAGCCCCCTAATCATTTTTGTTGCCCTCTGCTGGACTCTTTCCAATTTTCCACATCCTTCTTGTAGTGTGGGGCCCAAAACTGGACACAGTACTCCAGATGAGGGGATGATTCACCAATGTCGAATAGAGAGGAATGATCACGTCCCTCGATCTGCTGGCAATGCCCCTACTTATACAGCCCAAAATGCCATTAGCCTTCTTGGCAATAAGGGCACACTGTTGACTCATATCCAGCTTCTCGTCCGCTGTAACCCCTAGGTTCTTTTCTGCAGAACTGCTGCCTAGCCATTTGGTCCCTAATCTGTAACAGTGAATGAGATTCTTCCGTCCTAAGTGCAGGACTCTAGTTCTGCTCACACTATCAATATCTGGGTGGTGTCAGGGTGGCACATTTTATACAGCAAAACCGTATGGACTGTGCAGGGAACTCATAAAAAATAAAGTGCCTCCTTACACTTAACAATAACCAGTATCTAAGTTTTAAACTTTAACTGCCTTTTGTTCAACCCTACCATTACAATTATTTTGTCCTATTTAGGGATAAACATTTCTAGTTATGAAACAATATATATGTCATTAAAATGTGACTTTCATTTCCTGTTTGACATTTCATAGACAGCAGGATATTTGGAAGGCTCGTGTTCTAATGGGAATGGAGTGTACTTATTAATAAAGTCAGGTTTTAATTATTCTTTTGTGTGTTATAAAACACAGGTCTCGTGTGCTTGCCAATTCTTATACCCAGAGTGCTGTATGCCTAGCTCAGGGATAAATATATTCTTTAGAATACTTATGCTGTCTGGACTGTCAGCCAAATGGGATGCACAGGAGACTAAATATATGTCCTGTTCTCTACATACTTCCCCCCCCCTTCTAACCAGAAAGTGGATCATCTAGCTACTCATTTCCTAAATGAATAGCACATGTTCACTGCTGTTCAAGGCATACAGTGCACAGGTGATATAAGATGACACTAAAGAGAAGGGTGTGGAGAAGACATTAGTGAACGGGAGATTTGTTACAAAAGGATAAAAAGGAAAAAGCTGGGTTATAGTATGAAGGGGTTGGTGAGACCAATGTGTAAACTGAGAAGGTTTGGAAGGGCAGGAAGGGATGTGTGGGAAGCAGATGAGTTGAGGGGAAAGTGAGAAGCTATGAGGATGGATATGGGGAAGAGAAAGGAGCTTGGGATATTGAGACGAGGAGAAATTAGGGAAGGAGGTTTAAGAGGATAGAAAAAGACGTGAGGGGGCTGGTGAGGGAGTGACAGAGTGGGAAAAAGGAGGTGAGAGAGAGAGAGGCTGATGAAGACAGAGGAGAGATGTTTATAGGGCTGAGGAAGGAAAATAAACATCCTGGCCAGGATAACTTGAGGGGAATGCAAAGGTGTTTGGGCAATGGAGTATTAACCTTTAGCCTCCGGAGCTCGGAAGACATATGTAGAAGATTCAGTATGGTAAGGGGGAAGTAATTCCGTGTTAAGGGATGGCTGTGGCAATACTAAAGACAAGGGAAGGCATGGTTTGGGCAATGACAAGGAGGGAGGTGCAGATAGTAGAACTGAGAAAGCCACTTAATCCAGGGACTGGCTCTCAGGAGCTCTTCTTTGCTAAGTGATTGTCTCCTTTGATTCCTGAGTTGTTAGAGGGTGATTCCAGATGTCATCATTTCCACTTACATGCTGGTTTCAACCAGCTGTTTTGCCCTCCTGGTTCCCTCTCATCTGCAGAATTTAAGTCTAAAGTGCACGATTTTTTTTTTTCAAATAATTTTGTCCCTGGTGGAATTTCTCCTAGATCTTACTCTAATCAGTTTCCTCTATGTGTCTCTGTGAGAGAGGAGAGAACTTCTAACTTTTTAATGAACATTTGATAGAAGTTGGAGTAGTTAGAAATACAGGCAAAACTGTATAATTAAAAGGCTTGTTCAGGTCTCCTCCCTTCCACTGGCAAGAATGCTTCTGAAATGATGTACCCAAATTGTAAGCAGCAAGTACCATGAATGACGCCCAGACTGGATGTCCTAAGAAACACCAGGAAAGGGAAGGCTGGGCAACAGTAACAGAAAAAGCAGCACCCTGTAATTCAGTGGTTCCCAAATTTGTTCCGCCGCTTGTGCAGGGAAAGCCGCTGGAGGGCCAGGCCGGTTTGTTTACCTGCCACGTCCGCAGGTTCAGCCGATCGTGGCTCCAAGTGGCTGTGGTTCGCTGCTCCAGGCCAACGGGAGCTGCTGGAAGTGGCAGCCAGTACGTCCCTCAGCCCGCGCTGCTTCCAGCAGCTCCCATTGGCCTGGAGCAGCAAACCGCGGCCACTGAGAGCCGTGATCGGCCGAACCTGCGGACGCAGCAGGTAAACAAACTGGCCCAGCTTGCCAGGGGCTTTCCCTGTGCAAGCAGCGGACCAAGTTTGAGACCCACTGCTGTAATCATTTGGAAATCCTAACTCGGAAAGTTCTATAGACTTGAGAATGCAGAAAAGCAGCTAGAGGCTGACTTGAGAAAGGCAGCTTTTTGGGACTCTTATTAGACCTCAGACATTATCTTAATTGGATTTGTCAGTTATCAGTGAAAAACAAAGCAGTTCAAAAGTTCATATCTGATATCTGTGTTTTTGTGCAGTGGAACAACAAGAGACTTTCACTGCACAATGGGTAACTAAAAGCTGTAAATCGCCATTAATACAATAATAGATATGGACAATTAGGAGCTAGTTTTTAAAAGCCTAAAGTCAGGACGAGATTGTAAGCAGCAATGCCAAACATATGTTTTTGAATGTAACCCTTCTGCCCATCTGAGTTAGCAGCAACAAGGGCCGGGTTCAGTATCTTGGGGTTCCGTTTCAATAACACAATGCAAAACCGGCTCAAGTCCCCACCCAGTGACCTGGGACAATTACATACCACCCTCCGGGTGCCTCTAAGAGGCAATACTTCCCTTCTCGCAAGCACGGAGTCTGAGTGTAGCAAAATCCTTTTAATAAAGGAGGGAAACAATGCGGCATGATGTTGGGGAAACACCACAAACAGGATTCATAACACAAACCATGATCAAAAGAGCCACTCACAAGTAAGTTTGGCAGTGTCCTTTTCCCCTCAGGGTCTTAAGTCCAGCAACCTAAAAATCACCCAAAAGTCCAACAACCCAAAAGTCTCTGTCCCTGGTCAGTGCAGAGCCAGAGTTCAAAAGTTTATCTGCAGAGTTTTACCTCCCAGCCTGGGTGGCAATGGGGGACGGGGGAGCGTGGGGGTGTTAAGGGGCACCTTACGTGGTCCAAGGCCGACTGCCCCGCCTCTCCATGGAGTTCTGCTGCAGTCTTCACTGCAAGCCACTCCGCCAGCCACTCCACTCCACAAGCCATCCCATGAACTGCTCCGCTCCGCCAGCCGCTCAGCAATATATCTTCAGTCCCCCTCCCCCAACTACTGAACACAGCACTCAATGATTTCAGCTCTTAGTAATTTTAGCTCGTTAGTGATTTCAGCTTGTAGTAGGGGAGCCTCAGTGCTGGTTCACCACTGGCCCAAAGTGAATTCAGCTCAGCAGCCTGTAACTAGACTCCTAATGAAATCAAAATTAGCTCTGATATTCCACAGTGGGGAGAGGAGGAGGTGCAATTGGTGTTTCAGACCCTCAAAAGGGGCCCATACCATCAGGTACAAATACCTGTCCGCAGCCTCTCTCCCTTCACTGGGTTTTGGAACCCATGTCCCTTGTCTAGCAAGGGCTACTTAGTTGATGGCGAGTCCCTCTGTCATAAAACAGTTCCACTGTACTTGATTCACATATCAGGGTAAAACACTTTATTCTGCCTGCCCCAATAACAGAGAAACTGGGGATCCCACAGCAGCCAAAGTGACCATTTGGGCCGCTGTGGGCAGGACCGGCTTTAGGCCGATTCCACCGATTCGCCCGAATTGGACCCCACGTCTAAGAGGGCCCCGCCGATCGGGACGCTGCCGGAAGGAAAGCTGTGCGTTTCTCCTGGAAGCAGCTACTGCTGCTATGGCAACAAGAGATGCTGACGCTGGCCCAGCCGGCAGAGCACTGAGGCAGAGGCAGCGGCTGTTGCACGTCAGGAGAGGGGAGGAGGCACACATGTGCTTCGCAGCCCTCCCCTCCCCTCCCCCGGCACCCACCTGGAGGAGACGCCAAGACAGCTTCCGGTCCGGTGGGAGACAGGGTCATCTGCAGTGGACCTCACTCACCTGAGCAGCTGCTAGGGCTTCGGTCAGTGAGTGTTTGACCCTGTGATTTCCCCCCCAGCCACCACTCCTGCAAACACTGGGCAAGGGGCAGCCCCATCCCCCACCCCCAGTGAGGCTATGGTGAAGGGCAGCAGGGGAGGAAGGAAGCCACATGTGATGGCAGTCCCCTCCCCCCCAGCACCCACCACCCTCTCTCCGGCCCCCAAACTCTGTCCCAGAGCCTGCACCCCAGACTTCATCCCAGAGCCCAACCTCTCAACCATCCTACACCCCAATCCCCTGCCCCAACCCAGGGCCTGCACCCCAGATCTCCTCCCCCCACCCAAACTCCCTCGCAGAGCCTTAGGCAGGTGGGGGGCAGAGTTCAGGGGGGGGCGGGCTCTGAGCATTCTGGACACCACCAAAATTTCTACAAATGTGCTGCCCCTAATACTTGGAGGCAGGGTGAGGAGGCAAGTGGCGAGTCAGTGGATGGAGGGGGGCATCCATTTTCAGTATTTTAATGTTTGGTACTGCATTGATTGACTGCTGTGTGCATTATAGTGACCCCCTGGGTCTTTGAATGAGGCTTTATACTTGGGGGGGGGACGAGGGGGCGAGTGGCGAGTCAGGGGTGGGTGAGTGGGTGGGCAAGAGGTGGGTGGGCAAAGAGGCGAGCAGTGAGCCAGAAGGGGTTCTAGGGATGGGCATGGGGGTTTCTGGCAGGGGAGGGAGAAGGTGAAAGGAGGTGAGTGGGGGATGGGGGACTGACTAGGAGGGACGCAGCAAGCCAGTGGGGGGCTAGGAGGTGAAGAGGGTGTGATGTTGGGGCCGAGCGGGGAGGGGGCGGGTCCTATTTTATTTTTGTGATCTGCACCCTATGTGTGCCGTTACTTTCCACCCTCCCGCCCCCAAACCTTCCTTTTTGGCTCACAGCTGTTTTGGCAGGGCGGCACTGGGGAAGGAGGGTTTGTTTCCGCAGGGCGGGCGGCACTGGGGGGGGCGGTTGTTTCCGCGGGGCCGGGCGGTGCTGGGGGTGGGAGAAGAGGGCGCAATTTTATATTAATAAGGAAATATTTTATAAATGTTAATAAAATAAACATTATTGAAGAAAATTAGTTGTACAACTATCAAAACATAAATTATTTTCCTAATATGAAAGTGAAAATCTATAATTAATATTCTTTTAGAATGTGGTGACTTCTATCAATATGGGTAAGAGATCGAGAGACATTGGTAGAAAGTACCCAAGTGGGAGTAAGAAAAGAGCCATATACAAGGCAAAGGCAGTTGAAAGACAGAAACAAAAGGGTGCTTTAAACAAGTATTTTAGCAGACCCGATTCTACTGTTGAGCCAGAAGAGCTCAGTGAAGATGCAGATTTGGTTGAAAATTCTCCAGTAGAACATATGACACAGACAGAGAACGACAGCAGTGACGAAGAATTTGAAGAGCCAAATCAGTCTGAAGAAGATACTCAAGACAGTCAAGGTGAAGAAAAGACTAAAAAAAGGGTTGTAACTGATGCTGAAGGTACTGAGGATCAAGAATGCCTCTCTGATAATAAAGTTGTGAGTGATTTAGATCCAGAGCAGAAAGGCAACTTCAACTCTGCTGACCAGATAGAAATATCTGATGATCCTGCAACTTGGCCAGAATACATTAGCCAGTGTATCAGGGAGTATTTAATAAAACAAGGGCCGCCTAAAATTATTGTAGAAGATTTCCCTAAAAATAAGATTGGGAAACACTTTTCAAAGTTTCACTGCAAACTGTAGCTTGTCCATGGGTGATATACTCAGTGTCAGCCGACAAGATCTTTTGTTATTACTGTAAGATTTTGTGCAATAATGTGACAAGTTCATTAGCATCCAATGGTTTTAATGACTGGCCTAATATTCATACAAGATTGGCCGAGCACAAAAACTCAAAAGGATATTTACAAGCTATGCTTAGTTGCTGCGACCTTCAGCAAAGGTTATCTGCTGAAAAAACCATTGACTCAATACAACAAAAACTTATTGACCAAGAAGCAAAACACTGATATCAAGTTTTTGAGAGACTAGTTGCTGTCGTTCAGTTGCTAGCAGAATGAAACTTATCATTTCGTGGGTCTGATGAACGGCTGGGAACATCATACAATGGAAATTTTCTTGGAGTTATTGAATTACTGGGAAAGCTTGACCCAGTGATGCAGGAACATTTACGAAAAATCAAATACAAAGAAATACATGACCATTATTTAGGAAAAAACATTCACAATGAACTTATTAGTATTGTAGGGAATGCTGTTAAACGTGAAATAATAGCTCGAATTAAGGCTGCTAAGTATTTTGCTATTATACTCGACTGCACTTCTCACATTAGTCACCAAGAACAAATGTCATTGACAATTAGGTATGTGGCTGATGGTGTATCACCAAATATTCTGGCAGGAGTATATGAACATTTCATTAAGTTCGTAGTAGTAGAAAGCAGCACAGGTGAATATTTGTACAATATCCTTTTAAGTGAACTCGAAGACCTGGGATTGGACGTTGCAAATATCCATGGGCAGGGCTATGACAACAGTGCAAATATGAAGGGAAACATATCAGGTGTACAAGCATGACTTTTGAAAACAAACTCAAGAGCTTTTTTTACACCATGTGCATGTCAACTATAATCTCATTTTGGGAGACATGGCCAAAACATGTCCAGATGCGATGAGTTTCTTTGGAGCCTTGCAGCGTATTTACGTCCTTTTTTCTGCATTTACTAAAATATAGACTATTTTAGAAAACATCTTACTGGCCTTTCTGTAAAGCCTCTTTGCGAAACACGATGGGAATGTAGAATGCAAAGCATCAAAGTTCTGCGGTACCAAGCAGGGGAGTTTTATGATGCACTCGTAGAGGTAGCAGAAACAATTGATGATGCTCAAGCAAAAAGTGAAGCTGAATCGCTGGCTATTCAAATGAAGGATTATAAGTTTTTGGCTTCTCTAGTTTTCTGGCATGATTTACTTTTTCAAGTGAATTTTGTGAGCAAAGAGCTACAGAGTGATACAATGGAGATTTCTGCAGGAATTTCTTTATTCGAAAAGCTTTGTAACTGGTTAAAAACGTACAGAGAGAAGGGTTTTCAAGAAGTGTTAACTGGTGCCAATGAACTTGCCAAAGATCTAGATGTGACTCCAGTATACCAGACTAAACGCTTGCGCAAACGAAAAATACAATTTGAATACGAGTCTGCAGACCAGCCTTTTTCTAATCCAAAAGAAGCGTACAGAGTGCAATGCTTCAATCAAGTGTTAGACAAAGCTTTACAGTCACTTGAACCAAGGTTTGAACAGTTACAAAAGCATGAGAGTTTATTTGGATTTTTATGTGAATTCAAAAATCTTCCCAAGGACACCATACGAAAATCTGCTGCAGATCTGGAATTCACATTGACAGATGTGACACTAGTGCAGGAAAACGAACAAGTTTCAACTGTAAAATCAGTTGACATAAATGGCTACGTGCTTTGTGAAGAACTGGAAGCGTTAAAGCCAATTCTTTCGTCTGATTGTAGAAACCCCATAAAAATGGATCAATTTCTTGCATATAATAACCGATTAACAGCATTCCCAAATTTATTTATAGCAATTCGAATCTTCCTGACTATTTCGGTAACTGTAGCCTCAGGAGAGAGGAGCTTCTCGAAGCTAAATCTAATTAAAACATATCTGCGATCAACAATGCAGGAAGACCGATTAAACAATTGAATGCGAAGTAATGAAGAGTTTCGAGTTAGGCAATATACTGAAAGATTTTGTCATGTGCTTGGGGTGGCACTCTGGCTTTTTTTTTTTTTTTTTTTTTTGCTTGGGGTGGCAAAAAACCTGGAGCTGGGCTCATGCTAGGCGGAGTGGGTGTGCCTATGCAGACAAGATCAGCCCCTGAAGTTCTTTTCCACAACGTGCCATAATTCACCACCAGATGTCAGGGTAGAGCTCATCCTGACTCTGCTTACATGAAGATGAATGGAAAAATGGTAGTGGACTGGTAATGGTGCAAAATGCTGTATTATTTGCAACATTGGTAGTAAGTTTTTGTTTTGTACTAACATATTAGGAAAGTTAACATCACTAGTGTTCAAATTTTTAAAATGTATTTGCATCAGAAGGTGGATATGAAAGCATCCCTTCTGTTTTCTGTGTCTATATAGTAATGACCCATGTCAACAATCCAGGGGAGGTTTAACTGTATATTGTCCTTTTTTTGTTTGTTTGTTGTTTTTTAGTTGTTGGTTGACTTAAAGTCAAAGTGGAATGTTTTGGATCAATCACAATTTAAAATGCAAAATGCCCAAACAGGCTTAAATGTCAGCTATTGTATTTTTCAGTATTCCACTTCCACCGTAATTATTATTTAATTCCACTGTAAATGGCAGCAGTCGTATCTTTTAAATGGTATCACTGAGAGGAACAATTTCAACAGTTTCACTGCTCACCAATTTCATGTTTTGAGCAGTTGAAAATGCCATGTTTTAACTTTTCAGTGAAAAGTCACCATAGTGCTAGGAAACTATTGGTGCCAACAGGGCTCAGAGGAGCAGCCTTTAATCTGTTCTGAATTACTCTGAGGCAGAAATGGCCCCCAGATGGCTCCAGGCTGGGGTAGTGGAAAGGTGGCTTGGAGCCATCTCTTCTTCCATACCCTTGGGTACTGTGCCAAGCAGAGCTCAGCTGGACCAAATACCTGGCCTTTGTACAGTAAAACTTTATAGGCTGAAGTCTTTAAGATTGAAAACCTTAAGATCATAGAGTGTGCTCTAAGGCCTAGATTTTCAAAGGGACAATTTTCAGTCTCTCAGTTTGTGAGTGCCCACCATGCACCTTAAGGGGGCATCTGATTTTCAGAGGGCAACTACTCAGCAGATACAGATACCCTGTAAGGTAGCTCAAGCTGACCATCCAGAATCACAAGTCACTTTTGAAAATCTTGGCCTACATTGTATCAAACATTTAATACACAGTTGCTGAAGGACTTTTAAGCACTGCACATATTCTTGTGGGGATTAGATTCTGCATGTGCAGAGTTTGCTTTGTAGCTAAAGGTGTTATGTGCTTGATGTACTTTACGTCGCTTTCTTTTCCCCTCTCTTAATTTCCTGTTTTCCTTTTTGAAAATGTTGCCTTTTCTTTTAAAAACTAGGATAATTACAGTACAAAATATCCATTAATATTGCAATTTTAAAAGGTTCTTAGGGTTACATGAATCTGTCTCCTGTCCACACAAAGAGACAGCTCCTCACTAGCATCCATCAGCAAATCTGTACTGAAATCAATGGAGCTACATTGATTTGCACTGGCTAAGGAGCTGGCCTATGTAATTTTTTCTTCTTTTTTTAAAAACGATGTATCTTGCTTATTACACTGCTGTGTTAAGAGGTTAGATGGATATCTTAAAACAGTGGTTTTCAACCTTTTTTCATTTGTGGACCCCTAAAAAAATGTGCATGGAGGTGCGGACCCCTTTGGAAATCTTAGAAATAGTTTGCTACGGGCCATGGAACAAAGGTTGAAAACACTGTCTTAAAATATGCAGGATGTCCAGCTTGGCTGAGTTGACATTACTGTGGATATTGTAACTTTTTACTCCCACTGAGGATCTGACCCTTAATTTTCTGATTCCTTAGGCTGTGTCTACACTTTCTTAAAACGCTACAGTGGTGCATCTGTTGTCAACATTGGGGTTAGGCATGGTCATGGTTTGGGAGCGTGCGCGGGGGCATTGTCCCCCCAAACAGAGGCAAGGTGTGTGGGGAGGGGTTACACAGGGTCATGTGCCACTTCCTCTCCCTCTCCCGCCCTGATTTCTGGGAGCACTGAGCTGCCCTGCAGGGCTTGCATTGCTTGGCCTGCTGATGTGTGTGTGTGTGTGGGGGGGGACTCTGTCCTTCCCGTGCTGTGCCTCCTGCACCCCGGCATGTTTCCTCCTGGGTCCTAGTGCCTGCCCATTTCCTATACAACAGGGAGTGCCAGCAGGGGGGCAGGGCAACTGTTGGGATGGGGGGAAGAGATAGTGGGCAGGGGGAAGGGGCAGGGTGAAGAGAAGGGAATGGGGCAGAGGACAATGGGCAGAGGAAAGGGGAGGGGATGGGGATGCAGGAATGGGCAGGGAGGAAACAGGCCTGGCATGTGGCATCCTCTCGGCAGCAGCGGCCACAGCAGCAGCAGAGCAGCGACATCGCTGCAGCAGCTGGTGCCAGAGTAACCACCAGCCAGCCAGCAGCAGCTGGGGCTCCCCTGTTAAGCCGTCCCATCCCCCTCCCCAGCACCGGCAGCCCAGGTATCCAGCCCAGGTGGGGGAGCGAGCCTGTGAGCCATGGCTACATGGTGCACCTGTGTGCATGGGCACACCTGTACTTTGCACCCTCCCCCCTAAAAATATAGCAGTCAAACGACACCTATGGGGTTTAGTCCATAATTCTTCACCCCTGAGTGATGTAGCTGCGACAACCTGGCTTTTTAGTGTAGACCTGGCCTTAGTGTTTAAACTCTTAAACTTAGCATGACATTACTACAAGATTTTGTATTTTAATAAGACTATCTCTGCTTACTTTTTCTTTGTGAATAATGGCAACGCTGTAATGGCATTCTAAGCCCCATACATGGAAAAAAATTAGCCCTGTTCTGTCTCTAACAGAATCTGTGTGACTTGCATTCTTTAACAAGTGTGGACCTGTAATACTCTCAAGAGAGAAGCAACCTTTTTCGTGCAGCCACTTAATTGTAAATAGCAAGATAGGATTCTGGATACTTGCGAGTCTATGGCCACTTATTGTGTTTTCTTTTTTACATCAGCACAGCCCTTTGAAAGAATAACAGCCTTTTATTTGTTATTGAGCCATGTATTATTCTCCACGCTGAAATAGAGTATACAATGTGAAGAGTTCAACATTCTAATCTAGTAGTGGTATAGTGCTTTTAGCTTAGCCCTCCATAGTCATTTATATTGAAAATGCATTGAAATGTCAACTGCATGGAGCACATACTGGCATCACCAAACATAAGAATCATTGACCTCAGCGACCCCTTGATATAAGTGTATAGCAGAGAAATCATTGTGGAGTTTTGTTTTGTTTTTTTCCAATATGTGGTGTTGCTGCTGAACTAACAGCATTGTCTTGACTTACTGCAATGTACAGTTCTATTGGTGAAATTAAAAGCAACGCCTGTGAGTTGGAAGACTTGTCACTGTCAACTTTGTCAGTGGTTCTTAATGGAAACTGGAACAAGTCACTTCACCTTTCTGGTTCCTTAGTTTCCCCATCTGAAAAATGGACATAATGAGGTTATTTATCTACCTTTGTAAAATGTTCCAAGAATCTCAGATGAAAGGCATTTTATCATCTATACAGTCAAAGCAGAGATAAGCCTAAACTACAAAATTCAGATCTGGTTCTAGATATGAACTTTCCCCAAGTTTGGAGGTATTCTGGATCCAGAATTTTGTTTCTGCACTGATAAAGACAGCTCTCAAGTTAGGATCCGGATTAGAATTCTCACAAAGATCAGGATTATTTTAGATACCTGGTTTTGGTTCACACTCATCTTTAGCACAATCTAGTGGAATCTCTATATAAAGCACTTTTTCATATGTCTCTGATGCTATGATGTTCTATTAAATATCTGCAAGTATGACTAACATGTCCTAGAGATAAAGGATTGCATTATGGTTTTTAAAAATGTAATAAAAATGGCATATCTTTAATCCTAATCCTGTGATCTTTATCAATCACCTGTTTTTTTTTTTAACTGCCTTTCAGCAACCCAGTGTAAACATGGTGCAGTGTATGATACCTGTGGCCCTGGATGTGTCAAAACATGTGACAACTGGAATGAGATTGGTCCATGCAATAAGCCATGTGTTGCAGGCTGCCACTGTCCAGCAAACTTAGTTCATCACAAAGGAAGATGCATCAAGCCAGTCCTCTGTCCACAACGGTGACATTAGTTCTATCTCCGAGGACTATAATGTTGGTATCTTTGATACCTTTGAAGCTCACAGCCAATGAAGGACTGCGCTGTTTGTATGCAGATTCTGCATAGTACACACATACTTAATGTTTGTGTATATATGTGTGTGTATGTATATTTATGTGTCTATATATACACACACAGGCACATATATACATTTATTTATATATACACACACAAATGTATACACATTTATTTATATATAAATGTATACTGTGTGTGTAAATACACATCTGTAAATCAAATATAAATACAACATATATATATCTATACACACAGAGAAATATACATCATTTATGTAAACAATAGAAGGATGAATTATTTTATGTATATTTTTTGCTATAAAGTTTATGTATTATTTGTAGGATCCTAATCTGTAAGCCATTTAAGTCATTGTACAAATAAAACAGGTGTTTTTAATACAATATAATGGCATGAAAACATTGGATGACTTTGACATTGCATAAACTTGTAGTTTCCCAGGAAATTTTTCTAGGGCCATAGCATTGCCAGACTGGATTATCTTCAACGGAGAACCTGGATTTACAGTTTTACAGGAAACATGTTTCTTTCGAAGTGGAGGATTTATCTAGGAATATTTCATGTGTACCTCAGAGCTGTCTAGTGATTGGTGACAGTGTTTAATGGTGCAGAGAAAGCTAGGGATTGGATTTTATGCTTAATTGAATCACTGTATAAAATGACTTCCAAAACTGGATTGGCCAACTGCCAATAAAGAGAGATTTGGTTTTGGAACAGAACCAAAGAATCAATGGCCAGATTCTCAAAAGTGTTCAACATGCAGCAGCTCCCATTGAAAAACTGACCTCTTATCATTTAATAAATTAAATATCCTATATGTGTTGTTATATTTGGCATTAACTGGGAATGAACAGTAAAGAACCAGGAAAAAAAACTTTAGCCCCCTTACCATGTTTTAAGCGACTGGTTTTGTTTCATATATTCTTAGAAATATTATTGGATAAACAAAACGTAAATATTGTAAAGTAAGATGCAATTTGATTTTTCTGCAGCTTGATACTTAAAATAACATTGGCTCCCTTTCTTAGTAATGCATTTCATTGGTCAGCAGGTTTAGAACCCAAAGGCAAATTCTCCCAAAGAACAGTGTAGAAAATGTTAAACGATAAATGCCGGCAGCTCACCAATTTCATCTATCTTCATGAACTAAGGGTATGTATTCACTATCAGCAGGATTTGCGGGGAGCGATTGATACAGCGGGGATCGATTTATCGCATCTAGTCTAGACAAGTGGGGATTGATTTATCGCGTCTAGACTAGACGTGATAAATCGATCCCTGAGCCCTCTCCCATTGACTCCTGTACTCCAGCTCGGCAAGAGGCACAGGCAGAGTCGATGGGGGAGCAGCAGCAGTCAACTCACCGTAGTGAAGACACCGCGGTAAGTAGATCTAAGTATGTCGACTTCAGCTACGTTAGTCACGTAGCTGAAGTTGCGTAACTTAGATCGATTTCCACCCCCACCCTCCAGTGTAGACCAGGCCTTATAGATTTGTGAAGTTTGCTTGACTGCTGAAATCTTCCAATGGAGATGCAGTGAGATGTGATTCCACCAGACATCATAATTTATGCTGTGCAGCTCTCTCAAGCTGGGGGGCATGGGGGTGGGGAGTTACACTTCCCTTGCCATGGAAACCTCCAGTAGGGTCTGATCAATGGGAATCTTCAGTAGGCATTCGATGTGAACTTATAATGAAGTCACCTTTTTTCCCCACGGCGCTACTTCACTATAATTGAAACTTCTCTAACTTGAATTGAAATTGCACTTCATAATGTCTGGGAAAAAAATCAGGACTTTACTCTACTTCTCTTCAACAGAAGCTTCACTGTGTCTGAATTCACTCCGAGTAAAAGGGCGTAACAGTTTCTAGTTATATATGGTTATGATGGTGTCATGGGTGAAGCTATTTGGTAAGCAGATCTAACACAGCATAATCATATGCAAAATTCTATATACACTAGTGTTAAAGACAGCTGGGTCAATAATTCCAAAAGTTTTCCATGAATGTTTGTCTAAAACTTTTTAAATTTGACGGTCACTTCATGAGCACTCTATGTTTGTTTTTTCTGTGAACATTCAAGTGATTCAGTTTTATGGGCAAAAAGGGTTTATGGAAAGCAAATTTCAAAGTCTCACATACAAGTATTTGTGGAAAACCAAACTGTAAATGTGCAAGTGCTCATCCAATCAGGACACAGAAACAATACTGTGTGACTTATCTAACCAATCACACATTGTAACAATGCTGCTGAAATTCAGAATGTTTGCAATCAGTCTATAGAGTAAAAAGATGAAATGATAGTTGCTAATAAATTTCAAATATCAATTAAATCTGAGGAAATAGCAGTCTGTTTGGGATATTCCACAGGGGGGGTGGGAGTGGGGCTAAATCCATTGAACATGTTATTTGCCCCGCTCTAGTATTAAGTGTTGTTTTTTTTAATTTTTAGAAATCCATCAATAAAACTTACTTAAAAATGAACAAAGGTTAAGCAGAACACACACAAACTGCTCATGGTGAATATTGTGCATATCCTGAGATTTTTCACCAGGTTTTTGTTCTGAATGATCATGATGAATGAAAGGTATAGAAACATGTCCTCAGTTGCTATATGTCAGTATAGCTCCACCGGTAAATAAAGCTAGGGCTGTTTACACCAGATGAAGCCTAGGTGTGGCCCAAAGTTTCTGTGAAAAAACAAACTCTTAGGCTAGACTGTTTCAGTTTGGACCCTGAGCTGGGTATCAGCTCAGATACATCGTAGCTTAGCTTTGCTTTGTTATAGCTTCCTAGTTAATTACACTCTGGGGCTGTAGGGTACCAACGGTTCCTTTGCCTAGCACTCAAGGGAATGGTAGGGCTGTACTGTGCCCTGCTCATGGGGGTAAAGAGGCTGCCTTCTCCACCCCTGAGACCCATGCATGATTGGACACAGTATCACTGTTAAGGTTCTATTCAGCAGAAATTCCACATGAACATTTGTAATGCCCTGCGCCCAGCTGAGGAATTCAGCATAAATATCAGCTGGGAATGCAGAAGCTATTTGCCTGTCCCCTTCCTCCCAAAATATTATAAGATTGCAGTCTTGACTCGCTTGAAGTCAATAGCAGAACTCCCATTAATTTCACTGGAGCAAGGATTTCATCACAGATGCCTTCTTAATAGAGCTACTCATAGGTGCTGAATTAATTTTACTCCTGCCATCCTTCCTCTGTGAAATATTAATCCTGATACACTAGAGCTGGAAACTTCTGGTATATGGCTATAGATATTATTTTTGTAATTTGCCAAACAGATCTAGCTTTAATATGCCATGATTCATAGATTATAGGACTGAAAGGGACCTCGAGAGGTCATCGAGTCCAGTTCCCTGCCCTCATGGCAGGACCAAATACTGTCTAGACCATCCCGGATAGACATTTAATCTAACCTACTCTTAAATAGCTCCAGAGATGGAGATTCCACAACCTCCCTAGGCAGTTTATTCCGGTGTTTAACTGCCCTGACAGTTAGGAACTTTTTCCTAATGTCCAACCTAAACCTCCCTTGCTGCAGTTTAAGCCCATTGCTTCTTGTTCTATCCTTAGAGGCTAAGGTGAATACGTTTTCTCCCTTCTCCTTATGGCACCCTTTTAGATACCTGGAAACTGCTATCATGTCCCCTCTTGTCCCCTCTCAGTCTTCTCTTTTCTAAAGAAAACAAACCCAATTCTTTCAGCCTTCCTTCGTATCTTTTCATAGAATATCAGGGTTGGAAGGGACCTCAGGAGGTCATCTAGTCCAACCCCCTGCTCAAAGCAGGACCAATCCCTAGACAGATTTTTGCCCTAGATCCCTAAGTGGCCCCCTCAAGGATTGGGCTCATAACCCTGGGTTTAGGAGGGCAATGCTCAAACCACTGAACTAGCTGCCTACCCATGCTCCTTCCTATTTCTGACCCATCTCCCAGGTCTCCATGTTCCCCACTTACCTGTGGGCTTTGTTCACCTGTCCCCGTTGAACCTAGTTTAAAGCCCTTCTCACTAGGTTAGCCAGTCTGTGTCCAAATAGGGTCTTTCCCCTCCTCAAAAGGTGAATGCCATCTCTGCCTAGCAGTCCTTCCTGGAATAGCTGATGATAGTGTATTTTTAACCATTGGCTCAGGAGCAATGTACTGGTTGCTGTTTTGATATTCTTGGATGGAAATCATACTCTGATACCTGCATCAAGTTTGTGCATTAAAACGTTGACATTGCTTATGCCTATCTGTTAGTGTGACTCTGTGCAAATTCAAAGGGTGATGCATGTTTCAAAAGAGCACAGGTTCTAACCAAACAATGGTCTAAAAGGAAAGCCCATAGAGAGGCACTGTAGTCCAATGGGTGAAATAGAAGACTGGGAGTCAAGAGACCAGAGTTGTATTTTTAGCTCTGCTACTAACCTGTCGTGTGACAATTAGCAAGTCATTTAATCTCTGTGCCTCCATTTCCAGCTCAAGAAAATTGAATTGATATTTACTCATCTTTGTAAAGTGCTTTGAGGTAAATTGATTAAAAACATAAATATAATATAAATTGGTAGAATGCAGAGTGTTATTTTACCAGTGTATGAAGATCTGCCTTGGGTTCAAGCAATCCCAAATTTTTGCCATTGCCTTTATTTCAAAGGGTCTCAATGTATTGACAAATTTGAAGACAAAATACATTAGTATCATTGTATTTTCTTTCTGCTCTTCTTTTATCTAATCGGTGTCATTGGTGGGAGTTGTGAACCATGGAGAGGTAATACTATTGAAAATGAATAATTTGGGTGTATCATACACCTCTGTAGATGCTTCAGTATTTCCTGGAAGGTCTTTCTCATGGAAAAAAGGTTATGAATCTGCTAAAAGTGAAAAGATGGAAATGAGAGGGTTCTTAATATCCTACCCACACGTAGCTATTTCCTTGCAGAAGATGAGACATTTCCAGCAGCAACCCTAGAAGATATAACTTGCTTCTCTGGTGCAGGAGAAGTACAAACACTGGAGAGCACCGCTGGCCTCTCACTGACAACACTTTAGTGTTACTAAAATGGTCTTTGGGTGCCTGGATAGAAACCTTCTATTTGCCCTTCTTCAAAGTATGCTAGGGGTCCATTGCATTGCATCACAGAACAATGACAGAACAATGTGCCAGAAATATGCAGAGCCAGAAGAGTAGAAGGGTCAGATTTAAGCAACCGAATTTGGCAATGCAGTGGTAAGGGAGTCAAGCCTTGGGAGCTCCTTGCAGCCTTATTAGTCTCAGGCACTGTAGTGGGGTGGACACTCACTCCTGCCTGGAAGGGCTGGAGAGGGCTGCAGTTCTAAAAGCTGGGCTGATTGGGGAAGCGGCTGCAGCTGGGCCACACCCCAATCAGGCCACAGCTGGCCTGTATAAAAGGGCTGGCAGCCAGGAGCTTAGCAGTCTCTTTCTGTCTTCAGAGAGAGAAGGGCCTGGCTGCAGGGAGGTTAACTAGGTATCTGGAGTGGAGCAGTGCTGGGGAAAGGCCTGGGGAGCGCTGGCCTAGGAAAGCCCCAGGCCTGGTAAGGCCTATTAGGTACTGGGTTTCAGGGGTAGCCCATGGGTAGCCAGAGGCAGCCAGTCCAAGTCCCTTTGCCTGTTATGAGTGGCTTATACTGCAGTCTGTCCCAGGGAACGGGGGCTAAATGGATACTGGGCAGTAGCCAAGACTGAGGCAAAGTGGGGATAGTGGGTGGGGGTTCCCCTGGGAGGGGGAGACCCAGAGCTGTGAGGGGTTACTGCCAGGGGGCAGCACCCCAGACAATGGGACACTGGGTCTGCGAGAGACACGGGGGCCAAGAGGTAGCGGGACACCGGCCTGCAGAGGGCGCTCCCATGGCTGGAGAGCTAATTCCTGAGACAACCAGCAGGAGGCGCCACAGGGGTGAGTGCGCACGCTTACAGACACCCTTACCTAAGGATGCATTTTTGACACAGTCTCTGCATTTGGGAGATGAGTTCTTTACAGGGACAGAGAGTTAGGACACATTTCTCCTGTGTTCCCTGATTCCACTGTTTCAGGAAGCCTTGTGTTGAGAGAAAAATGCTTCAGAGGGTATGCAAGGAAAGCCCATGCTGGAGCCCTGGCTCAAGGCTGACCCATCATATGGCCAGACTGCAATTGTGCTAACCCAGGGCTCAGCCCCAGGACCCTGCAGGGCTGGAGAGTCCAAACTTGAGTCAATCTGGGAGCCAGGGTTCAAGCCCTATTGCTTTGCAGTGTAGCTGCAGCCTGCTTGACTGAGGACCTGGGAGTCATCCAGAAGTATCCCACAATTCCATGTGACAACTTTCCTTAGTCCTGTCTATCCCAACAATCTGCAATCCACTCTGTTGAAAATGGAAGCACACACACCTCGCCCCACCCTTTGGTGAATGGCAGCAAATCAGGTCAGCGTTAACCCATTAAGTTCTGATCACCGATCTACAAGCACGCTGTCAGAGAGCCTCCTGGGTTTGCAAACCCATCTAGCCTGTTGCAAAGCGAGCTGCTTCCTGGTAATGTGCGGAACAAGCAGTAAAGATGTCCCATAGCGCACCTCATTCCTAGGACTAGAGCGGTCACGTTTCGGGGGGAAGGGAGATGCTAGGGACTCTGGGATATGGTTACTTTGATGTGGGTCTGCACACTGCAGTGTGGATGCCTAGCCCAGAGCATGGGTCAGAAAAGTCTTAACCTAGGGTTAAAAAGACAATGTAGATGCTCAAATCCAGGGTTCACTAACATGGATCAGATGACTTGAGTCCCACTAACACTGGGCTTACATTGCAGTGTAGACATACCCAGAGAGACATTCTCCTGTGCAATTTTTTTTTCCCCTGGAAAAAGGCATACACGTGTATGGACACTACACAATGCTTTTGTTCTCATCTTCCTGTCCCTAGCCACTGAAGATAGTTGTACATATTAGGAATTTCTAGTGCCTTTGTCACTCTGGTATTTGAGCTCCAAATACCATATTTAAGAATTGCCTAGAATTATGCATAGTAGACTGTAAAATCCAGACCTTACCTGGGTGCCTGAAATGGCCTTGACTCTGTGTTCAGAAGATGGTGCAATAACATAAGGCAACAAGAGAAGCAGCAGAGCAAACTGAAGCGAGGGGCAGAGAAGAGTGGGGGGCGGGGAAAAGAACCTAGTAATTGTAATCAAAGAATTTTCCTCATCAAGGTTACACTGTCATTCTCAAAGAATGTGTTCAATTCAGATGTGATTTCCTCCTCCATAAATGATAAGTGACATACTTATGTTCTGCTGTGAGCTGGGGTTGTGACCAAACATAGGAATGAGATCTGAAGCTAGGAAAAGGGTTTTATTTCCTGGATCAGGATTAGGCATATGCCTGCAGAATTCAAAGAGGGCTGCCTGGTGCTCCCACTGTATAACAAGCATGTCTTGGTTCTCTGTGAATATGTATTTTAATGAACATAAAACAAACCCCAAGCGTACAACAGTGACAAAAGGGTTGCAACTGTTCAATTATAATTAATACTAGACATTTTTCCCCCTCTGTATTAAGAGCTCACAAGTTTTCAGCAATGCAGATCTTACTTTGCAGCTGTTACATTGTACATAAAGCTGCATTTTAAAAATTGTAAGAGATTTTAAGCGTGGAATTATCAATCTGCATAGTCATTCATTTTTTTTTTTAAATATTGTTTTATGCAGATCCATGTGAAAGGGATCGGTGGCTTTCAGGGAGAGCGGGGGTCAATATCTAAAGAATATTTTATGGATTGATATGATTTACTATGCCCCCCCACCCATTTGGTTCCTAATACCATAGGATATCATTCCAGCAGCATCAGAATAATTCCTTTTTTGCGGGTCCAGGTGAAATTATTGGAATATAAGAATTGCCAGACCTGACAAGCCAATGATAGTCCCATATTTCAGAAAAAGGTGTGTGAAACCTCAGGTGTGTGAAACCTCCAGGTAAGTAGCTGGTATTTTAAGGACCCTGTCCTACAAAGCACATTTAAGGATGCTCAGTTTTGAGCATATAAGTAATCCCATTGATGCCAATCTGGATCAAGGCCAGAGTGTTCAGCACCTGGCAAGATCGAGTCCTAAACTCTTGGGCTCAATAATACCATGATATCTTGGTATAGGGTTACCAGATAGCAACTGTGGAAAAAAATGGAACAGGGGATGGGGGGTAATAGGTGCCTATATAAGGAAAAAGTCCCCCCAAAATGGGATTGTCCCTTTAAGAACGGGATATCTGGTTACCCTAGCTTGGTATCTCATTATTATTTCTATAATGAGAGCTTTTATAGGAGCATGTCACTGAGATCTGCTAGAGTATTACAGCTCTGCATGTGTTTTCTAGCATTAGTTGGCATTAAAGTTTTAAAGGGTTGGAGAGATTGCACCTGATTGCCTAATTTCCAGCTTTATCTTTGTACTTTTTGCCGATGAAAAGTAAAAATATAGTCGGCCTGATTCTGCTCTTGCATGGGTGTAAATCAGGAATAACTTCACTGAAGTCACTGTAATTACACCATCGTAAAACTGGTTTGAGTTGAGAATAACACTACCATGGCTCTAGTGGAGGACTATCCAGGGCTTTGTAGTAGTGCAAGTAATCCACACTACTGACCTGACTGCTATAAACCCATTGTCTTTTAAGAAATCACTTGGCTTATTAAGCATATATTAAGCACAGGAGGCCATGGAATTACACTGGTGTCAAATCTGGGGACTGAAGCTCTTTCTGTCTCTGTTGGTTTAGAGTAACTGTTTGTTACCCTAAGGGTACATCTACACTACAGGGGGGAGTCAATTTAAGATATGCAAATTCAGCTACGTGAATAGCGGAGCTGAATTCGACGTATCGCAGCCGACTTACCCCGCTGTGAGGACGGCGGCAAAATCGACTTCTGCGGCTTTCTGTCGGCGGCGCTTACTCCCACCTCCGCTGGTGGAGTTAGAGCGCCGATTCGGGGATCGATTGTCGTGTCCCGACGGGATGCGATAAATCGATCCCTGAGAGGTTGATTTCTACCCGCCGATTCAGGCGGGTAGTGTAGACCTAGCCTAAGAATGGCTAACAGAAAAAATGGAGGGATAATTACAGTGTGTATCATATGTGGTGATGTATCCCATAATGCTTTATGGGAATATGACATAACTGGAGTATGTTTTATGCTACATGTGCCATGTAACTTATCTCTGTAAAGGTTATGATCTACTGAATCTATTTATCTTGTTTGTACACATATATCATTTTGTACTTGAAGTTATGAATATTGGCTGTATACTTGCTTGATTTCTAAGTAAGCTTTGTAAGGCATTTGGTCAACTTCTTTAGAAAGGAATTTGCAAAGTTAAGTGCTCAATCAAGAAGCACTTAAGTAACAATGCATCTTGGACTGCTCCAATCCACATAAGAAGTCTTCCTGGAGACATTCAAGATACCATGTGGGCAGTGGCTTCTGCCTGTAAAAACTGTGGGTCATGCATGGACATGTGACTTGCCCAGGTGACTCCAGAACTCCATCTTGGAGCTGGTCTTTGCATAGAGGTCCCGAGGGGGTCTCCACCCACAAGAGAGTCTTTTTAAGCCCATGGGAGATCCCTCCATTTGGTCTTCAGCTGGCTAAAGAGAGAGCCTCTCCACCCCACAGGATACCTGAAAAACTGGAACAAAGGGCAACAACTACAGGGGGTGTGAGTGATTGCTGGATCCAGACTAGAAGGAGATTAGTCTGTAAAAGGAAGCTTACTGGAACTGGTGAGGTTTTTATCTGTATCCAGTTTCTTACTATATTGGACATAGACTTGCATGTTTTATTTTATTTTGCTTGGTAATTCACTTTGTTCTGTCTGTTACTACTTGGAACCACTTAAATCCTACTGTCTGTATTTAATAAAATCACTTTTTACTTATGAATTAATCCAGAGTATATATTAATGGGGTGGGGGGGAAATGACAAACAGCTGTGCATATCTCTCTGTCAGTATTATATAGGGCAAACAATTTATGAGTTTACCCTGTATAAAGCTTATACAGGGTAAACGGATTTATTTGGGTTTGGACCCCACTGGGAGTTGGGCATCTGAGTGTTAAAGACAAGTACACTTCTGTAAGCTGCTTTCAGTTAAGTCTGCAGCTTTGGGGCGAGTAATTGAGACCCTAGATCTGTGTTGGAGCAGCTGGGTGTGTCTGGCTCCACAAGACAGGGTGCTGGGGTCCTGAGCTGGCAGGGAGAGCAGGGGCAGAAGTAGTCTTGGCAGCTCCCAGGGGGTTTCTGGGATTCAACCCATCACATCACACATCTTAGATGTCTGAAGCCATTAATGGATATATTGGTTACTTGAAGTATTTTATATGCAGTTTAAAGTTAATGCCCAATAATGTAAACATCCCAGAAAAATGTTCTTTGACAATTGCATGTTTAAAGTTGCTTATTTTTCTTTTTCTTGAATCTTAGTGGTATCTCCTGAGGTTCATATAAAATATATTTAAAATTCTACTAAATCTCCTTCTACAGGTTGTCAGAATTTATCTCTGTTGAATTCTGTGAGTGTGTAAATTAATGTACCTGCTATGTTACTGTACAGTTTTCAAATGTAACTTCATATTAGTTCTAAGGCTTGTTTATAAGTGTCTACGCAGTTTTGGCAGAATATTGTACTAATGTAATTTTGTAAGAACAGGATTATGAGAGATGTTTGCAAAAACATTATTTATCCCCTTGTAAATGTCATATTTAGTATCTTTACACTGCTAAAAATTGTTGCTTGATTATTTCCTACCTACAACAGCTTTTCCTATTTGTCTCCATAAAGGCCCTGATTCAGCAAAAACAACCCCCAAGCAACAAATGAAACTATTTTCCATCAAGGTTTTATGAGAAATTCTAATATCTGTGATGAGGTTTATGTAGCCATCACCTGTGAGAGAAAACAGCATGATACACTGGTTCAAACACTGGATTGGGAGTTGGGACCTCAGCATCCTATTCCCAGCTCTGTTATTGGACTTCTTGGGTTAAGTCACTCTACCCTTCTGTGCCTCTGTTTCCCTACCTGCAAAATACTTTTGTAAAGTGCTTTGAGATCTAAGAATGAAAAGTCTTATATGGACATGATCTAAATCTCATTGAAGTCCATGAAAAGATTGCTATTGACTTTAGTGGGCTTTGGATTAGGGCTCATTATTGCTATGTTTTCTTTAAAAAGAAGGGAAAATACCTGCCCTGTCCCAAAGGGAGTGTAGTAGTCATACGTCTTGAAGGCCAGAGCTGACAGCTGAGCATCATTAGGGAAGCAGGCCTTTGAAAGGAAACATTATGAAAGGAACAAACTTCACCTGCACAGGGAGGGACTTTACCAACAGGGTTTAAGGCTGGATGGCATAGAAGGTAAGAGACTAACCGCTTCGAACTCATGTGACTGTTGGTATAGCATATCCTATAGAATTAGGGACATTTTTATTAGATAAAACTTCCAGAGAGCTTGGAATCATTGTCAAGCCTGGGAATGTTAACCCCAGTGTGGGATGAGCCCCATACCCTGTTGGGGCTGCTTCAATATCCTATGAAATATTGTGTGTGTTATGGGGAAGCTTGGCTTATGTTACCTTATCTTATTTTCCCTTTATCTGCTATTGTATCTAAAAAACCCATGTTAAAAAAATAAGGCGGCAAAATCAGGCACTCACATTTGGGAAATGCAGCCATAATTTGTCCCCCCAGTGAGTAGTCATTATGCTGGTATACTCTTTGATTGCATGATCACTTTCTTCCCCCTTGTCCCCTCCCCCACCCCAGAATCCCTGCCTCATTCAGCAAATGAGTTATTCAATATTCCTTTTTATCCTTATTCATTGTGTGTGGTCCCTGCCCTGAATACAGATTAATTTGCCCTGGGTGTTTCTGTGGCTCTCAATGTAGTACCTGATGGCTTCACAACACTCCTTTATTGTGATATTATTTCCATTTTACAGCTGGGAAGCTAAGGCATGGTGAGATTAAGGCCAAAATTGTCAGGAGGGTCTGATTTTGGGGGCCCAGTTTGACACACCTAGGGCCTAACTTTTCAGAGTACTTACAGTTTTATAGCTCATCATCTATTCAAAGTACCATTGCAATCACTTTCAATAGCAGCTGTGAGTACTCAGCGCTTCTGAAATCAGACCTCAGGTGTCTCATGGTCAGGGCCGGCTCTATGTATTTTGCTGCCCTAAGCACAGCAGTGAGGCAGCCTTCGGCGGTGCGCCTGTGGGAGGTCCGCTGGTAACGTGGATTCAGCGGCATGCCCACGGGAGGTCCGCCGGTCTTGCGCCTTCAGTGTACCCACCGCTGAATTACCGGCGGACCTCCTGCAGGCATGCCGCCGAAGGCTGCCTGACTACTGCCCTCACAGTGGCCGGCATGCCGCCCCCCCTGCGGCTTGCTGTCACAGGCACGCGCTTGGTGCCTGGAGCCACCCCTGCTCATGGCAGGCTTCCAGAAAATTAGGAAGACCCACTTGATGGCCACCTGTGAACATTTTGGTTTAAATGACTTGCCCAGCATCACACAGGGATTCTGTGGGCAGAGGCAGAGATAGAATCCAGGTCTCCAGGGCCACATTCAACTGCCTTAGCCATGAGACCATCCTTTCTCTTCCAGCAAGCCACTGCCTCATTCATGACACACCTTCCAACTTCTGCACAAATGAGGCAGGGTTCTACAGACAGCAGTTTCCTCTATTACACACCCCTCATACATCCCCAGAGCAGATGCATTCAGTGCACTCAATTCCTGATCAGTTTTGGAAACTGGGGGACAAGAAGGAGCAATTCACTGCTGAAGCCAATGTGGGCAGGGGAGGTGGCAGGTGATCCAGAAGTGGCAACTGGGCTCCCTGCTGATTTCTAGTCCCTGCCATACACCAGGCTCCAGCTCTGCTGCCTGGTTCAGTTTACGGGACCCCATGCTGAATTTGGCTTAATGGTCCCAGTGCTAGTCCCATCCAGCCCAGCCCCATTTCCTCTATCTGGGAAGAGCCTCATGGAGGCAGGCTGGAGAGCAGGGAGCAGGTTAGCCTCCTGGGGATGTCTAGAAATAAGGCCTGAAAGAAACAGGGAGGTTCTTGGGAGAAGCTGCCAGGGTCCTTGGAAAGGGGAGGCAGTGTGGTAACCTGCTAGGAAAAATGACCTCGAAGGAAAAGCCCTGTGAGGCAGCATTCAGTCAGTGGAGCAAAGAAGGAACTCTGCAGTGCCCAGAAGTGGAGGGTGAAGAACAGGGACCTTCAATGCAGCCCAAGAAGGATAGACAGAATGTTTGTTTGGATGATTATCTGGATTTCTTAGTTGGACTCTGTTAGCCTGGAAGGGGACAGAACTGGAAGGAGGTGACTTGGCTGGAGGGTATAGCCAAAACAGGCCATCGCTGGGCCAAAGAAGAAGTCAACAGGGAGTGCTAGACCTAAAGACCCTTCAATGCCACACTCTGACACCAAGGTTTTCTATGGTGGTGAGTGGAACCTCTTACATACAGGGCCGGCTCCAGGCAACCAAGCACATGCTTGGGGCGGCACCTGGTAAGGGGCGGCCAATCTTGGGGGTGGCAGGGGGCAGTGCAGCGCGGCATTCCGCGGGGGGGGGGGGGGGGGGGGCGGGAGGGGGGGGGGGTTCTGGCCGCACGGCCCTCGGCGGGGGGGCTCGGCGGGGCAGTGCTTCTTTTTGCTGCTTGGGGCAGCAAAAAAGTTAGAGCCTGCCCTGCTTACATAGGGCAGATAATTTGCCTGTTTGTCAAGAAAAGTACCATAAAAACAATCAGTGTGTGGTGTCTATATTGAGTAAAAAGATTTGCCTTTTAACTGTTCTTTATGTGTATTTATTCTTGAAATTATTAGGTCACTCAGACTAATAAATATGTATAATTGGTTTTATTTTTCTGAAGCACCTACAATTCCTAGTCAATAGGATCTGTGACGACTCATCATTTTTTGACAATAAGCCAGGCCGGCAGGGTTGTAGGAAAGATCTTTATTAAGCATGCTGAGAGGCGAGTCTTATGTGCTTAGACTTCAGAATCTGCATGCTAGCAGCTTGGCCTCCAGTTGTATTCCTGAGCCCTGGTGTCACAACAAATTAGGTCCCTCCTGAAAGCTGGCCCACGTTCCCCAGTTCTTTTAATCACATTGCACTCAGAAATGCTGGGCTTGGTTGTCAGAGGTACTGATATTTATCTCTTGTCTTCTGCTACAGCACATGGAATTGTGTAGCATTGCTTCCTTCTGTCAGTGCACCAAGGCTACTCATTCCCATTCATTTAGATGTCTTTCTTTTTCTTTTATTTAAATGAATAATGCAATACCAAAAGAGGATTGTATAAATATATTACACTTTCAAGCTGTCCAAGTAATGTATTGGATAGTATGAAGGAGACTTTAAATTATTTTATTTTAAATTAATAAAACACATGGTATAGAACGTGAACATTATGGTAACTTGGATTTTTAATCATTATTTGTTACTTTCCATCACTGTTTAGTATATACAAGTGCCAGCTAGCGTACACTTCTGAAATAGCAAACGAAGGTCTCTGAACTCAATGGGACTACTCTGCATAAAGGAATACAACACGTGTAAGTGTGTGAAAGCTCAGGGCCTAACCATGGACCGTCCAAAATACCATCTTGTGTGATAGGTCAATTCGCTGTTTGTTGCTATTATCAACCTTTAGGAAGAAATTAATCCATAGAGAGAATGTATCTCCCCTAATTTTGCTTGTTCCTCCAAAATCTATTAATCAAGGTTAACTAGTATTATCCCTGGAGCCCCAGATAAGTAGATGATGGGTCATGCATTGAAAATGCAAATAAATTAGGCACACCAACTCATTCAAGCAATATATTTAAGTAGTTTCAAATATCAGTTCCATTTTACTTCACTAAATTAACTGGAAGCAATATGGCTGATGCCTGGGTATACATAGAGCCCCTTCTGGATTGTGGGTGGGGGTGTCTTTGGTACACAACGAGTGGATCACATTCCTACACAATCACTTTCCTTTCTCTGATTCCCATTAGCAAGTTAAGGATGGAGCTGCAATTTTGAGAGAGTATTTACATTCAGCAAGGTCGAAAACTTGAGATACATCTTAAGATGTAGCAGCTGCCATTACATATTAACATATGTTGCCTTGAGCCAGAGCCAAAAGAATGTTGTTAGGAAAGGCAGAGAGTTGGACTGTTAATGAGACTTTAGTGACACTTTTAGTTTTCGTACAAGTTTTATTGATTCTGTTTTAAAAATGAAAGTTCCTTGGCATTTTTAACTGAATTTATTTTTATGAGAACTTACTGCTGATGAAAGGAACCAAATTGACCATCTTGGAGAGAGAGAGCGAGAGAGATTATCCATCACAGAATCTGAATCACCACTGGCAGCAGTGCGAGCATCCTCGTGTATTCTTCTGCCATTGGGCCTTAACCCTGCAAGGATCACCTATTTCATTAGTGGTGAACTGCTTAGCAGTTGGTCTCTCTGCAGTATCTGCCACCATGGTGGCTAGTTCTGATGGTGGTATTTGTGAAACGTAGACCTGCTCACGGACCATCACGTTCATTTCACATAAGCCACCCAGCAGCCTGATTCTCCTCTAGATTGTTAAATGCCAGTGGAATTCCATATGTTTAAACGCTCTCTACATACACGTTAACTAGTCAGTAATACTCCAGTATTAAGCCTTCTTTAACTACAATAATAAAATCTAAGTGTTCCTTCTGAGTTATAGCAGTTTATCTGGTATTTAGGGCCAGATTCTGGTTCCTTATGCAAGGGCTGAGCAAATGTGCTTTGCACAGAGGATCTCCCTAGGGGTGATAATAGATGGAGCACAAACACAGCTCCTGGGCGGCAGCAGCAGATGCTATCTCTTTCCTACCCTTATGCAGTAGTGGGTTTGGGAAATCCCTAAAGATACAACTTGACAACAGTGAATAGATCAGTGATGACAGAAGCTTTAGTAGCCTTCTGCCGGTTTTTGTTACAATGATATATGAGAGCCTCTGAATTTGAACCTGTAATTCTTGCACGTGAGATCACTTCTAGAAAGAAATGGCACCTGCATGCAGGTAACATAATCTTACCTGATTTACATGCACAAGTACTACTTGCATGAACAAATCTAGGGTCTGGTACTGTGGCAGGGTGGACTATGTCCGGAGGCCTTTTGCTCGAGGCCTCACGGCCCTGCATCACCCTGTCCCAGAACAGAGAGAAGTCCTTCAGGCAGCCTAAATGGCTGCAGAGGAGAGGCCAATCAGAGGGGCTAATGGAGCAGCCAATCTGGGACCAGAAGGGCCCTATATAAGATAAGCAGCAGAGCAAAGAAGTTCAGTTGTTGTGTGGTGTGTGAGGAGTGAGGCTTGGGTGACTGGCTGAAAGAACAGCAGTACTGTAGACAGCTCACTGCAGACAAGACTGAAGCCTAGGGATGGCTGCTGAAGATTTGGTGCCTGGCTAGTGGGAAGAGCAACAGGACCAGTGGAAGGTCAGTGTGGGCAGGCTGAAGCTCAGGGGGACTGAGCACAGAACCTGTGCAGGCTAGTGAGGGGACCGAGATGGGCCGCACTGATCTGGTTGAAGACTGAGCCCAGTGAGGTCTGCTGAAACCCCACCAGTTGTGGGTACTGAGATGGGTTCTGACTGAGTGGTTGAATAAGGTAGTGCCTCTGGGAGAAGCGTAAGAGCTACGGCCCCATACCAGGGCTGTGATAAGACCTTGGGACTGTATACCCCAGAAGAGGGGACTGTGTGTGCAGCTCGGCCGGAGGTCTAAGCTGCCGAAGATCAGGCAAGAAAACCATCAGCTGTGGGGCGCTCATGAGAGGCGGGTGCTACCCTGATATAAGAACAAAAAAGAAAAGCAGGCTCATACCCAACCAACCAAAGGGGGCCACCTGTGAGAAGAGGGTGGCATCCTGGTAAAAAAAAGACCCAGGTATATTGGCCAGAGAAAAGCAGGTGCTTATGAGAGGTGGATGCTGACCCTGTTACAGATACATACATACAAATGGTTGTATTGCAGATGCAGCTCTAGTGGCTGGGTTAAGATCTCTTTAAGAAGTAGAGCCTATAAACTCTGCTTAAAATCTACCTTATTTACACTTCCTGTATATTAATGAGAAGTGTGCTACAATTAGACCTTTTTTTTTTTTTTTTTTTTTGCCATATCTGCCTACAGATATGCATGATGACTTACCGGTTAGACTTCTAAATCCAAATCCAACATCCGTAATATATTGATGTTCAGAAAATGAAGGATTTGAAATACAATCCAAAAACTAGGGGTCAAATCCCTTAGTCATTACTCAGTTTTTACTCAGGCAAAACTCCTAGTGGCTTCAGTGACTGTTTTGCCTCAGTAACAACGAGGGAGAGGGTGTGGGGGGGAAAGAGGGAGCATGAGCAACTACTTAAAGATATACCTGATCAGACCAATTTTGAAAATAGGACTTAAAGCATCTCTATCTAGATTTGGGGGGGGGGGAGGAGGAGACAGGATTTAGAGCAGCAACAGACTAGTCCATTGAAGCCCTAGACTCTAAGATTTTTATTGGAAAATCTGCCCCAGATCCAGCAGACAGGCTGGGTATCTACTGGATCTGTATGGTACAGCTGTAGGGAGGGGACCTTCTGCTTGCTCTGGAGTTGGAGATGGAGAACTATGCTTGTGGTCAATATGCTGCTAGCATCTCTGTGGCATGCCAGGGGAAGAATGGCTTAGATTAATGCGAAGATAAGACAAAACATGTTAACATCTCAGCTGGAGCCAAACAAAGGCCAAATTTTCTGCTTATGTAGATTTGTAGAGAACTAAAAGCACCTCTTATTCTCAGAAATGTTAATCACTTGGACAAACCTCTTAATGCTTATTTTTCACCTGATTGCAAATGAACACACATCCAATCACCATTTGCAATTGCTGGCCAATCTTAACTCTTTGTTTAAATCATGTTCTCCTCAGGTAACAAAACCGCACACAAGGGTCCCTCGTGGGTGAATCACAGCACTGTTAGGCAATAATCAATAATGCTCTACTTCACTGTCAGCTTGTCACTGCCAAAGCCAAGTCTAATCCTCTTGACTCTTTGATAGATGAAAGTATCAAAATGAAATCGGGCAACACATTGTGTCATTTAAGTTGCAGATTTCCTGCAGCTATAAAGCTGTGCAAAAAAATTTACTGATGTGCTTATCTGCAATTTGCCATTCCAACGTCACACACATTCCTTTTTTTTTTTAAATATATATAAACCCCAATTTATAAAACTCTGGATGAATTCCAGACCTGACTGTGACAGGACCTTTTTACCAGCTACAATCAAAAAACATTATTGGTGTAATAAGATTTCTGTGTGTGCTCTCTTTGGTGTGTATGTGGTGCATGGAGAAGGAGAAGAAGTAACTTTAGCTCAGGCACTTAACTGGGAACTAGTGCTAAGAGCCAAATATCAATCAGTCTATTTCTATCCCAGCTAAAATAAATACCTGTTGTGATCTCAGCACAGGTGTAACTCTGGTTCTTTACAGAATCTGATGGCCAAGGCGAATGCTGCTGTGGTTAAGGCCAAAGCAGCATTAAAAGATTATCAGATCATGACTTGTCATGAATCAGTTTAAAAAAAAAAAAAAAGCCACTCTTTTCAGTTATCTGTCAATAATTTATAGGGGGTAAACTTCAACATTAAAGTTGCCCCTCACCATGCTGGTGTTTCTGCTGTGCCACAGTTCCTGTTAGCTATGTGTGGGTAGCAGCAGAAGTTGGGAACCAGTTGCAGAGACAAGCTGAGAATACAGCCAGGCTAGATTATACATTCACTAGTCCTGCTGCTGTAAAGTAAACCATCTTTTGTTAGTTAAGTAAGTTATCCTAAAACCTGCCTCAGTCATTGCTGAAATACTAATTAAATCCATTCTGTAGTAATGTGGGGGCAGGGTTAGATTTTTTTTTTTTTCTGGTTTAGATTTTCAAAGGTATTTAGGTGCAGACTGGTGCCTAATGTGACTCCTCTTCCCCCCCTCCCCCTATCACCTATCTCTATCTTTAGTCATAGCTTTAAAAATCTCTTTGTATAGCCTGCATATTTTCACAGAAAACAGTCTTGACCTGACAGCAGACCAGATGAGCCCAAAAAGGAGCCTACCTCTAGCAGCATCATTAGGGTCTTTGCTAAACTTGTCTTGTCTGGTAGCATGTGTAACCCCAAAGGGGTTAAACGAGCATGGCCCCTTTAATTTTGTTCCGGGGGGGGGGGGGGGGAAAAAAGGGGGGAACCGGGGGGGGGGGGGGGCGCTCTGGAGCTGGAGGGAGAGAGATGGCAGCAAGGAGGCCCTCCCAAAGTGAAGCAGCAGAGAGGGCCTGAAGCCTGGGAAGGACAGGGTGGCCGACCAGGGACACCCCAGGAGAGGAGCCAGGAGGAGCACTGTGCCAGGGAGGGATCGCCTGAGAAGGACAGGCCGGAGCTGGACCCAGTATCATTGCTGCCCAGAGCTGCATGGGGCTGTGAGTACTGGGGCTTGTGACTTTGCATTGGGAATAATGAGGGAGGCTGTTAGCTAGTTAAGTGGGGAGGTGGTCGCTCTGTGTGGCTTTGCAGAGAGCAGCAGAAGAGGGCACCGGAGGGGTTTGTTGGGGAAAGTTCACTGGTGCCGAAGACAACCAGGAGCACCCAAGACTCACCACTGGACTGGAACTTTGCTCAGGACTCCTGAACTCTGTGTGCAGACACACTGCTCAGTGTCTGCCCTTCCAGGCTGTGGTACCACTGGGCCTGTGGGGCCTTGTGTGTTGAATGCAACCCGGTTTTACTGCTCCCCCTATATTTCCCCTTGTTGTTTTTCTCCTCATCCCTGTGTAAATAAATATTTCCCTTTCTTATATCCATTGTAGTGTGTGTGTGTGTTCACTCTGGGGGGGTTGGAACAGGTGTCCCTTGGGTGGAAGGGATTTCTCCTGCTGCATTTCTGCACGTGTAGGGGGGAAATCCCAAAAAGCCAGACATGTCCGGGAAAATCAGGCCGGGCCGGCGGTGCGGCTCGGGGGCGGAGTTGGGGCGGGACTGGGGGCGGGGCCGGGGCCCCGTGGAGTGGCCTCCTTTCGGAGGCACAAAATATGGTAACCCTAGGCACGTGCCTTCTCTTGGCCAGAGCTGCCTGCCAAGCAGACTCCATCTTGGCCACGAGGGCGCTAAAGTTACACATACAATAGCTAGCACACCAACTAACATTACAAATTGTATGGCTGAAGCCTGTAGGTGAAACTTGGAAGGGAGGTACTGAAATAACACTGTTTCTATTCCACCTGTGCAAATATTTATAAGTGGAATAGATACAATATGTGTTTTCATGGCATACTGATACCATTTTTCTCTAAAGCAGAAATGGTAACAGAAGTAGGATAGAGTAGAGGAGTCTGATTCTGAGCCAAAAGGGCCTCTTCCTTTGCAGCTTGATCCTGCAAACATTTATGTGCATGCTTAGCTTTACCTCTGTTTGTTTCAGTGGGACTACTCCCAGTGGTAAAGGTGTGTGTGTGTGTGTGCGCGCTTGCAGGACAGGGACATGTGGCCCTAGTAGGAATTTAATATGTATTTTGTTTAAATGCTGAATGGGTCTCCTGTACTAGATACACTTTAGTGACTGCTCTAAGGTATATCTGGCTTAGGGGATAGATCAATATTGTTGGGCTAGAGGGTGTTAATGACTGCTACTGCTAGCAAATCCCCTTTTAATTGATGGGCAATTACAGGCTTCCTTGAAACTGCTGGGTGTGCTACCTTTCATTCAGGCTAAATGAGGGTGCAATTAAATACCCCTGTTTAATATTAATGGAAATAATAAAGGCCCCCACCTCAGGCAGACCAGCATGGCCAGGCCTGATTAGAAGCTGAGCCATCACCCAATGTGTTTCTCTGGAGACTGGTTGCAAGAACAAGAGCTGGGGCATTGATTTGGTTACAAGTGTGAGTGTGAAAGGAACCAGAGAGTGAGTAGGTGGCAATAAAACCAGTCTGGGCATGGCCCTGAGAGGGAGCAGAAACAGCTCCTTGGGGCACAGAACTGGCTGGGTGGCAGGCTTGGCTTTGTGAACAAGGAAATTGTCCACCAAATTTCACAAGAATAGGTCTAGGCCCCAATGTCCCCCAAGGCGGGGAGGGGGTCCCTATAACGTATTGAGTGGAAAATAAAAGCTGAGCTGCTGCTAAGACACTTTAGTCAATAACACCAACATGGCTAGCACCCAAACACTGAAGAGTAATTCTTTTGTCAAACTGTGACATGCAATAGTAACTGAACACATTAAAAAAGCTTTTCCCTATGAATGAAAGGGAAAGGTGTATTTATAAATATGTCATAGGTCAGCTGTAAACATCTTAAGGCCTTTTTGATTTGATATAAAACAAAAGTTGCATTTTTAATAAACTGCCTGCATTGTCTGGAAACAAATCACAACTATTTTTACTTTGACTGTTACAAGGCAAAGGTGCTTTTCTTGACTGTTGTATCCAGTCACTGTAAACAAATTATCAGGACTCTTCTTGGAATGTTTTAAGGCAAAAGTGCATTTCTTTGTAAATTACATCCATTAGCTGTAAACAAGTCATAAGGAGTTTTACTTACAGATTTTAAAAGTATAATGATGCTTTTATCAGTTGCATCCATTTAGATGTAAACAAATAAGAGTGAATACATGTAAGGCAAAAATGCATTTATAGTAAATTTTTTGTTTGGTTGTAAGTGCCTCTATTCATTAGGAACAAATATTTATTTCAATGTGAGTGGTTTACTTGAATGTTGCAAGGTAAAGGGTGCTTTTCTTTGTAAGTCTCATCCATTAGCTTTAACCAATTCATACAGATTTTACTTTGAACATTGTAAAGCAAAACTGAATTTCTTGTAAGTTCATAAGCTGTAAACCAGTCATAACAATTTTTACTTTGAATGCAGGAAGAAGCCACTAACGAAACTCTTGTTGGTCTTGGTGTTTTGTAACTTGACGTGAATGAATAAGGATCCTTTAAATGTTATATGTGAAACATATGTGCATGTCTAAGATGTTCTAGCTGGACTGTGAACTCCTTCATTCATTAGTAGCAAATGATAAGATTTATTTCACTATGAATGTTGCAAGGCAGAGGTCAAACTGTTTGCAACCAATTGGAATGTTACTCTTACAAAATGTAAGACAAATTTGCACAGACATATCTATTAACTAAAATGTTTCATAGTGTATATCTGCATGTTTATCAAGTTGGAGTGGTTCAATCTGTCTGTAAGATCCTTCCTATCCCACTTCTAAACCAAATTAATAGTATTCAGTTTGAATATTAGAAAGCAAAGTTACACTTGTAGGCTTCATCCTTTAGCTATAAACAACCCATAAGGATTTTGACTTTAAATATTGTAGAGTGCGCTCTATGCAGGAAAAACTTGTGCATATTAGTTGCTAACCTATTTTAAAATTCCATCTTGTAATGCAAACCTTCATTTCTTGTAGGCTGCACGCGTTAGCTGTCAACAAATCACGGTTGGGCACTGGTAAATTTAGAAATGTAGCGCAATTCTCCCCCACCCCCATATCAGTTTCAACTCGACTGGAAGAGCCTTTCAAATTAGCTGTACACAAAAATAGAGGGTTGCAGTTCCAATAGCGTCCGCTGAAGCTGCAGGTCTTGCAAAGAGTCTCCAATAGGCCAGCAGAGGGCTTGTAATGTGAATGAGGCCAGCAGAGGCCCTACTAGGGAAGGCAGAGATGCGTTGAGGTGTCAGTCAGCAGCTACAATCCAATCAGAGCCTGGTCCTGATGGGGCTGCGGCAGCTTTGGGAAGCAGCCGCGACGTTAAACCAGCCACGTGTGATTGAGGCAGACTCCAGCCGCCTGTGTGGGAGCGGCTCGGCTGAGAAGAAGGCGGGGCCGGCTGGGCAGAGGGGAGCGGTGCAGGCGGCGGGTCTCTCCGGCCCGGCCGCTCAGCGGGAGTGCTGCAGGGCGAAGGCGCACTTCTTGTAGGCGGCGTAGAGCAGCAGGATGGCCCGCAGCATCTGCCGGCACATGGCCACGGCCATGCGGACCTGCGGCTCGCGGAGCCCGCGGGGCCAGCGCTGCCGGGGGCTGATCACTTGGCAGAAAGCCGAGCGCTCCGACACCCGGAACGAGCCGGTCCAGCGCGGGGGCTGCGCCGTCACCAGCCGCCCGAAGACCGAGTCCAGCCCGCTGAGCCGCACCGCCTGGGGCTTGCGCAGCGCCGCGCTCCGCCGCGGCTCCCCCGCCGGCAGGCCGGGCCCCTTGGCGCCCGGCTCCAGCACCAGGCTGAGCCCCTGGAAGCACAGCTGCACCTCCAGGTCCGCGGCCGCGCTCTGCGGGCAGCAGCCGCGCGGCGCCGCCCGGAACGGGTGCTTGGTGCACGGCCGGGGGGTGGCGCCCCGCAGCCACTGCAGGGACTCGTCCAGCGGCGACCAGGGCGCCCACAGCTGGTACCCGCCGGCCATGGCCCCCGCCAGCCACCCCGCAGCGGCTAGCGCCGCCCGCCCAGCTGCATCTTTCCTCCGCCGGGCGCCTGGCAACCCATTGTGACGCCGCGTTCGGAGTGGAACCCGCGCTCCCACCCGCCCGCCCCTCCATCCCTGCCCAGCTTCCTTGTCCCCTCATACTCTGCGCAGCCCCCCAGGTCTCCCCTGCCCCTAGCTGCCACCCCTGAGGACTCCCGTTTGATTTCTGCCCGCTTTCAAACACCTGCCTGCTGTAGGTGCTTCCTTTATAGGAAGCATCCTCACTGTAGTACCCGGTGCTTACAGCTCATCAGCTGAGATCTTGGAGGGTTGGGCTCCTACTTGTTCTGGCTAAGAAGTTTGTTTGTTTTTAAATGTGATGTTTTTGGTTTTTTTTGTTTTTTTTTTTTTTTAAGCCAGAAGAGCAGTTTAAACTGCCTCTGCCTAGTCAGGTACAGGTCCTGGAGCTTGCTGCACTCTGCAAAGATGGTGCATGTGGTCAAAGGCAGGCAGCATCCTCTTTGGGGCCTCTGCATCACACCTTGGTCCGAACGTGCCAGGGACAGAATCTTGCCCAGTTACATGGTACCCATTTCTTGACCACAGAGACCAGGGGTTGTGTGAAAAATCATGCATACAAATTCTGCACTTATGTGTAATTATTGCAATTTTCTATGTCATTAGCAGCATCCTTGAGGTCTCAGCCACTTGCCCAGTTTCAACTACCATTTTCACACTAGTGACCTAAGAACTTACTTGACAGTTCCTGACTATCTATTTCTGCATCTCAGTCTCTCCAACATATCATCATGGATATCTTGCTGCTAATTTAATATGCCCAAAACTGGCCTTACTCTCCCTCCAAGTCCTTTCCTCCACTTATCTTCTGACAAGCTTGTGTAAGTAAGACAGATGTTTTCTGTCAACTAGGGATCATCTTTGGTTTGTCACATCCAAATGTTCTCTAAATACTGCAGATTCTTCCTCCAGAATATCTCACATATCCATTCTCTTTCTATTCCTACAGCTAAAATTCACCATGTCCTGGCTTGATTATTGTAATTTTTTCTCTAGTCTCCCTGATACCCATATTGCCTTCCTCCAGTCCATACAAAATATAGCTACTAAGGGCTTGTCTACACTGGTAATGTACAGCGCTGCCACTTTCTCACCCCTGAGTGCAGCAAGTATCAGTGCTGTAAAGCGCCAGTGTAGACAGTGCATCAGTGCTGGTCGCCATGCTCCCAGCGCTGGTCACTACACCCCTCATGGAGGGTGTGTGTGGGTGTGGGTGTGTTTAGAGCACTGGGAGAGCTCTCTCCCAGGGCTCTGCCGTGACCACACAAGCCACATTAAAGCGCTGCCAGTTTAGTAGACTAGCCCTAAGATCATCTTCATCAATGCTCAACCTTTTTGCCCCAACTTTCTAAAGTTAATCTTCTGCATCAAGCTTAAACTTCTTTCTCTTGCCTTAAAGGCCCTTGCAAAGTATTGAATCTCTACCAAAACATTTTTCCCCAAGCGTTTTAGCTAAACGGGTATTACTTTTTATTCAGAGTCCTAAAAACTTTCCCCCCCAAATCAGATTTCATTTCCTGCATGTTTATGGGAAGTGTAAACTTTAAAGTTTTTCTTGTATAAAGAGGTAAAGGGTATATACCAGGTTGTTTTTCTTTTTCTTTACTGCCAATCAGATGTGCCTAATATCTGGAGGGTCAAATGTTTCTATTGTAAACAGTTCCAGGCCTTGCGTGTGTACAGTAAAAGCACTGGCGTTCTGGGCCTTGGAAGAAAGATGCGTTATGGATTTATGCTGTAGTTGAGAGGTGATGCAAATGGAGTTGAAATTTGGTGTAACCATACATCCTCATTTGGAGGAGGTAGCAAAAAAAAGCAATTAACAGGAAGAATGCACTTTTAATTTAAAAAGAAAAGTGTCCATTAGGTTTTCACACTACTTCATTTTGCATCTGTTAATTGCTATCACTGCTGAACCCCTCTCTTCAGTGTGTAACAGGACCCTACACTTAGTCACCTTAGTTTACCATTGTGGGACACCCGATGTCACTTCTGAATGTGACCCAGTCTTCTGTGTTTTTTGCTTTGAATGAAGGAGATCCTGATAAATACAAGAATCACCTCTGTCTTCACCAACGTTGGTCCTAGTACTAAACCTTCTCTTTGGGGGGGAGAATTCCCTCTGCCTCCAGTGGCTGCTTTGCCTGAATAAGAATTGCCAGATGGGGGTGTGGTTCCCTCCCCCTGCATCTCACTAGGGTTGGAGTGCTTTGACTAAAATGTTCTTTCACAGCAGATATTTTCCTTTTCATCCATATTATTGCAGATAAATCATGGGAGTTGTAGGGTGTCCTTTGAAAACGCCTATTATACAGATGGCTACATTCCATGGTTCTGTACAGGTGGACAAATGTTACAGTAGTTGCTGTAGAAATCAACAAAAAAAGGTAGCCATGAACAACAAAATGGTTTGAAAATAACAAACTCAGAAATAAGACATGAGGTTTCAAGAATGAATCAGCTCTCAAATGGTTATCTAGCAAATGCACAAACCCAGATAATGTGGTGCCCAGGGAAGTTTAATCAGTGCTGTACATGATGTCTCTCAATTCATAGTCAAGAGGAAATGTTAGATGCCTATTTGGATGTGACTGGATGGCCAGAACCATGCTATGACACGGGGCAGTCACAAAACTAGTATCGGTCTCAGCTGGCAGCTGAGCTCACAAAGGATAACTTTAAGAGTTTCCAGGGAATAGTTTGCTTAATTTAGTCAGGTTTGTTTTGATTCGGTGTTGGTTGGCTTACGCACCACCATAAACCAGAACTATTTCAAACCTTTTTTTCAAAGATCTTGTAATCTATTGCTGTCTGACACCCATATGCTTGTAACTATCAGGGCATTTTAGCTACGTCAAAAATATTCATGCCATTGAAAGCATCCATTGGAAACAAAAGCACAGGAACATCTGAAATACTGTAAGTCTATGAGACTATAAGAGACAAAGTGAGTGAGCTCTTTCACCAACAATAAAAGATATTAGAAGCTCGAACACAGCTCTTTCACCATCAGTCGTCAGTCCAATAAAAGATATTAGCTCACCCACCTTCTCTCTCATATTCAGGGATCAACATGGCCACGTGTAGCAAGGTCACAAGACTCACCTGCTGGCTGTCTTGGGGAATTAGCTCTTGTCCAGCCCAGAGCGCCCTTTGCAGGCCGGTGTCTCACGGGCCGCTGGCCTCCGTGTCCCTCCTGGGCCCCGGTGCCCTTTATCTCAGGGTTCTGCCCTCTGCAGAAAATATATTTTTATATATTTAACCCTCTATCCCCACCTTGCCTTAGTGGCTACTTCCAGTTGTCATCTAGCCCCCTTCCCTGGGGCACTCTGTAGGAGCAGGATTTTATAATTGTACTATGAGACTTAATGTATGATTTTGATTTCATCCTGTCCGCTACCCTTTTTGAATAGCAGAAAGGAATGACAGACCAAAAAAATCCTTATGACTGATTATGGTCACCCTTTTGTTTTAGGCTAAGTTATAATGTCTACTATGGTTTCCTATATGTATTGCAAATTAGGCACTCTAGTTAAATATACATTTCTTTGTTTTAAGGTTTAGAAAGTAAGAGGATCTTGTATTGTGTCTAGGTTGAGGGCCTGAAGCCCCAGTGTGAATTGTTTTAGTTATAAGATTTTAGCAAGGCTTGATTTACAATGTATTTTCCTGAATATAAAATACTGCTGTCTATATACTTTTGAAGGTTTCTGTAAGAGATTGTTTGTGTGAATGAGGAATGTATGCATCAGGAAAAGATAAGGTCTGAAGGCCATTGTTACAGCCAAATGGTCAAGGAAGGAGTGAAGAGACTTAACTTGACACCATCAGTGTGCATCCATAATGAAGAGAGGGCAGATTGACGACCCTGAGGTGAAGGCTGGTATCCTAAGGACAATTGATTAAATCTAAACCAGGACAGGATGACCTCTCTCAGAGGTGTATTGGAATGTTAACATCAAAAGATACACCAATTAAGAAGTAACCCGGTGACAAACTGACACAGCAAAATCAATAGACTTCAACAAAGGAAAAAACCCTATAAGAACAGGGTGCTCTGCCATGGGGCTTTGGGTTCAGTCCTGCAAAGCTTCGGAGCATCGGATCGCAACCAACAAGAGCCCAGTTCCTCACTCGTGCTCAGTCTAACTGGCCATTAGAGCTACAACAGACTGGTAACTATAAACATCAACTAGCAGGTGTGTGTGTGTGTGTGTGTGTGTGTGTGTGACTAAAAAGCATATGCTATCTGTTGTATTTTCAATAAATGTGGCGTATTTGCCCCCCCCCCCCCCCCCCCCCCGAAAAAATCCTGTGTGCTTTGTACAGCATAACAACTCCTCTTTTGCCAAGGGGTCGGACCAGCTGCCTCTGCGTATTCCTGGGCTGTGCCTCCCAGCCCCAGTACTTGCATAGGCCTTTATCAAGGCCTCAGCCTGGGGAGTTGCCAGGCTGGAGCTCCCCTTGCTCCTCTTGCCCTTCCCTAGCACTGCTCTGCTTCAAGTACCCTATTCCCAGGCAGCTAAGTCCTTCTCTCTCCAAGGCTGGAGATAGACTGACCCTGCTCTTCCCTAAGCCCTTGGAACAGGGCCAGGTGTGGCCTGATTGGGGCATGGCCCCAGCTGTGGCTGCTTCCCCAAGCAGCCTAGCCTTTTTTCTAGGAGCGGGGTAACTGCCCCACTACACTACAACAAACTGAGTATATAATGGATTCACATCCCCAAGCTATATTTTTACCTTTCATGTGATATCAAAACAGAACTGAACTACTTGACAGCAACGCTAGGATATTCTACTCTTATATATTTGGCCACTTTTTGCAGAAAATATTGTAATTATGAGTAAAAGGCAGGTTATGACTAATACTTTATCAGTGTCTGACTAATCAACCAAGAATAAGCTAATATGGGCCTTCTTAATTTAGTTTGAATAAATTCATTTTGGATTAATTTCTCGGGGGAGAAATTAATTTATTGTAATAAGATGTAATTTAGCATTCAATATATCTGCAGATCAGTGCAAGTCAGGGGCTTTTTGTAAAAGCAATTGTGATACTCTTCAAAATGTTCATTTTTCTGATGTCAAGCATAATCTGAATACTTTTTAAGTATGAGCAGTACACTTTCATGACCCACAATTTAAAATATTAAATACTTCAACTTTTACATCAAGATCTTTAGCAGGGGTAAGTAACCTATGGCAAGCTGATTTTCAGTGGCACTCACACTGCCTGGGTCCTGGCTACCGTTCTGGGGGGCTCTGCATTTTAATTTAATTTTAAATAAAGCTTTTTAAACATTTTAAAAACTGTATTTACTTTACATACAACAATAGTTTAGTTATATATTATAGACTTATAGAAAGAGACCTTCTAAAAATGTTAAAATGTACCACTGATGTACAAAACCTTAAATTAGAGTGAATAAATGAAGACTTGGCACACCACTTCTGAAAGTGCCGACCCCTAATATATAGTATACACATGGCAAATTTTTTTTGTTTCGTTTTGCCTATTTTCAGACACATGTACACTCTTTGCTTAGATATCCGTTGATTTCCCCATGATGAAATATAGGTCACCAAAACATGTTAAACATGCTTCATATGTTTACTTAACTGCTTCCTGTTTCTCCATGCTGACTGCTACACACATGGCCTCTTCACCTAAAATTCAGTCTTTTTAAACCTTTCCCACTGGAGAGACTTGCACAGTCATACTCACAAGAGTATCTCATCATAACCTGATGGGAAGCCTTCTTTCTCATCCTTATCTCTCCTGTATATATCCTATGAAATAGAAAAGACTCTTTTATTGCTGCAAAGTAGTCTTTTAATGCTTCCCACATTTTTCAGTGGAAATGAGGAACAAGATGCAACCTAAATGTTATATTAGGAATCAAATGCATGGAGGCTGGATAGATCAAGAAACTGGTAATAGGATATGAAACTTTTAATATCTAGGCCATGTTTGCTTCTACATCCAAGTAAATAGTAACTTAAGCCCAGATCAACAAAAGTACTTTGGCATTGCAACATTGAGCATCACAGCACCTAGAAAATTACAGGAACAACACTGATTCACTAAGGCTGTGTTTCCCAAACTTGGGATGCTGCTTTTTTAGGGAAAGCCCCTGGCGGGCTGGGCCGGTTTGTTTACGTGCTGCATCCACAGGTCTGGCCGATGGCGGCTCCCACTGGCCGCGGTTCGCCGCTCCAGGCCAATGGGAGCGGCGGAAAGCAGCGGCCAGTATGTCCCTCGGCCTGTGCTGCGTCCAGCAGCTCCCATTGGCCTGGAGCAGCGAACCGCGGCCAGTGGGAGCCATGATTAGCCGGACCTGCAGACGCAGCATGTAAACAAACCGGCCCAGCCCGCCAGGGGCTTTCCCTAAAAAAGCAGCATCCCAAGTTTGGGAAACAAGTGCCTCAGCATAGTAAGATTCCTATACAATGGACGGGGAGAGATGAATGCCTTAAACTGATCTACAAAAGCCAGCACGCTAAGTGGGAAGCCAACTAAACCAGTCAATGAGAGGTGTTGATGAGATGGTTGTGTGCTAAGTCCATCCCTTCTCTTGAAATAGGAGCCAAAGTCTGGGCTTCAGGGAGGCACCACTTGGAGGTGGCTTAGATGTGAAAGGTGTTTCTTGTGGTAATGAGTTACAAGCCTGCCTTGCTCCACAAAACAGCCAGAGGAGAAAGAATGGTGTAACCACCAGGTTTCAGAGTCAATCTCTGTCTCTCTGATGCAATGACTCTTCCATTGTGGGTAAACAAATAGTCACTGGTCCAGAGAGAGAGAGACTCTGTAGTCCAGTAGTTAGGGCATCTACCTGGGAGGTTGGAGGCCTCCCACCTCCTTCTCTCCTGCTGGCTGATTTGGAGGTGGAGGGGAGGAAATTAAACCTGGGTCTTGCACATCTCAGGCAAGTGTGCTAACAGCACCAATGGTAGCATTACAGCCATTTCCTCCTGGGGCTAGGATATATATATATATATATATATATATATATATATATTTTTTAATGGGACCTAAGCTGGTAGGTAGCCTCTGAGCACTCCTACTAGAATGGGCCCCTCGCTTGACATAAGCAAACACCTAGCTTCCCCTGGTTCCTGAATCTTTCTCTGGGGTTCACGTAGGAGATAGTACCCTCAAACCTAGTGGGAAACAGCAATGTTCATGCCCAGAGGCAGAAACATAGATATCTAGAGAACGTTTACTCTGAAAATATAGGCACTGGGTGAGTTTAGGTGCCTACAAGATTCAGTTGAAACTTTGTGGCTCGCAGTGGAGCCAAAAGTGGTATTTGAGCTTCTAAACCTGACACTCGTGCTTCAGCACCTTTCTGGATCTCCACCTTAGTCACTACCATCTGATGGTTGTCCATTGGTATGAAAGGTGTTCACATGAACCACTGCCAAATTTGGCAGTAACTGGCACCCTTGCTAGTAGCCTCAGCAGAGAGACCAAAGACAGAATGGGCTAGAAAACTGAACTGTTACCCCAAGAGATGGTCCCTAGAGCAGGACTGAGGAATAATGATCATCTAAGGGGAAGATCACCCTTCTGTGGCTCAGGGTCTACCTGCTGTGTGGCTAAATAGAGGTTTTCAGAGCTGATACCTTTCATGAGTACTAAATACACAGATTTAAAAGACAACATGCAAGAGAAATGGAAAAAAGCAGGTAGCATTGCTAAACCTGAGTCTATCAAGCTTTCCATTTAACAAGTTTTCTAAGTATTAATTATATTAAAAATTTAATCATATTGAAATCCTTGGGTAGTTGAAGGGGGTATCCAGGAAAAGAGGGGGTGGGCCAAATGCCACTGTGCTCCAGCTGTCCCCAGCTGCTGGAACTGTCTTTTGAGGTCATAGGCAACTGGGCACAAATTAGTTCATCCCTTAGCAAGCAAATTAATTTTGCCAGGGGCTGATCTGTTCAGCCTCTGGATCAGCAGACCATAAAGGTGGTGTAACGCTACCTTTGTCCTTAGCCCTTTGATTCAATGCTGAGCATGTGTGGCCAGCCAAGAATATAGTTACTGTTCAGAAGCTAACAGAGCTGACCATGAAATCACTCAAAAGTTTGGATCTTCACAGGAAAGTGCATAAGTGCTGGAACTAGGGGATGCTGCAGCGTCCCCTGAATTGAAGTGGTTTCCATTAGATCCAGGGTTTACAGTTTGGTTCAATGGCTCTCAGCACCCCCACTATACAAATTGTTCCAGCACATCTGGGAAAGTGCGACAGTTCAGATGTGTGTCTGGATTTCTTCCAAACCTTTTAAGGTGTCATCAAAGCTTCCGCCCTTCAGTCCTTTTTGGATTCCCATATAGCCACCAGGTCCTCTCTCCTTCATTCCCATTTTCTTTCTCCCCAAATCTCTCTGTTCCTCTTATTACCAAATCAGGAAAACTCCATCTTCATAAACATCTGAAGCAAAGCCCTTTGACATAACAGGGTTGTTTAAGTGTATGATCTCATGAGCTTGAGGACATGCAAATAAATGTATGCAGTTGTTCTTGAATCTATAGGACTGTCAAAACAATGTTTTGTACTGATGTAACTAGATCAATTTTAGAAATAGATACATTGATGCAAAGACTGCCTGGACAGCCTTTGACTTTCATGGTTAAATTAATACCATCCATGTCTTTTTCTTTGTTAAAAGAAAATTACACTAATAGATATTGTTTCAGTTTTAAAAGCTGATACATAGCTAGTGACATGGCCTAGGAGGCTGAATTTCCTCCCCTCTCCCCCACATGCAGATATTGATCAGCTCTGAGCAACGGTCCACCTATTACTAAGTATTCCAGGGCTTGGCTTATTGTCATCAGCTAGGTCAATTTATTTTGCTTCCCATTTAATCCTATACAGGCAGTCAAATTATGGTGTTTGTCTTTTTTTACTAGATTCTTAGGTCCTTATTCATCTTTCAGTTAGTCCTTATTTCAAAAAGCAAAATACCTGTAGACTTCAATGAGTTTTGCTTGATTAAAGTGTGACTAGAAACTGGGTAAGGTCTTCAGGTTTTGGCCCAGTGTAAATATCATTTTCACAGGAATTATTGGAGGTTCACACATCTGTTTCCTTTCACAAATGTCCACTTTATTTCAGTTATTCATGTCCCTCACTCTTTTCATTGCCTTTTGTGTGATGGGAATCCTTCCAAGACATACTCCTCGGATGTCAACATATGTAGTCACTTTGTCCATTGATGTAGGTTGCCAGGTCACAGAGATGAATTCAGACTCAAGAGCCAAATGACTTTGTGGAAATTAAAATGGCAACTGTGGGCGTCTATGAATCCCAGTTCTGTTCCATCTCATTAGTTTTCCTTGGATCTTATCTGTCTGACCAGAAGGGTTTTTGGACCTATTTGGTTAGTTCAAAAGCTGTATTTGAGATTGATACAATCTTGCATAGCTCTTTGTAATTGTTTTATTGATTCTATTTGCTTTGACAAGGCTCAAGCTCATGATCATGATGTTGTTTCTCCTACTTAGGTTACATGAAAGAGCCTTGTGTACTGTAATTAACTAGCTTTATTGTATTTACCACTTTGCCAACAAAAGAAGTCTATTCATATTTGATGCTTGACTTTCAGGCTTATATTTATGTTAACATACTAATTGCTGAAATCTCTCATTAACTTAACATCTTGTCTGTGCAACCTAAAAAGCAAATGTTTTCATAGCTATAAGGTTCACTCTATTGTAAAAAATGTTTATCTTGATGTTCTGTTATGTTGTTTTTGCTCCTTAATGGTTTACCCTTAAATTGTTCCATTTGCTTTGATTATTTTGACTTGGCTCAAGCTTACATATCTGTATCTTAGCACTGCTGTTTCTTGGATTCCATTAGTAGTAACCAATCTGTTTGTTTGTTACTCCAGTTCCCTAATTGTTACACTGTCTGGAGTGGTTCATGACCGTGAGAGCCAACCTCAGGCAGACTGTCAAAAAAAACCAGGGCAGACATCCCAAATTGGTGGTGTGTTCTATAATTAGATTTCACCAATTCAGTAACAAATGTGAACTCCTGGATCACTAACAGTTTTACCATGGAGTCTCAGACTGGAGTTCCCAAGGGGACTAGCTTGCCACCCAGGCAAGATGACCTTAGTAATAAATGGTCACTTACACCAAAGATCACAAAATATTCAGGTTGTGTCCAGTCTCAAGAGACCAGCCACTCACCCGAGGTCAATTCGTACCTTAGATCTCACACCAAAGACAACACATGTAGCCAATCCTGCAATAAACTAACTCAAGGAAAAAGAAATGAGTTACAGGTTAAAGCAAGCAAACATTTATTTAATAAATATATAATTACATATATATATGGGGGGAGGGATAGCTCAGTGGTTTGAGCATTGGCCTGTTAAACCCAGGGTTGTGAGTTCATTCCTTGAGGGGGCCACTTGGGGATTTGGGGCAAAATCAGTACTTGGTCCTGCTAGTGAAGGCAGGGGGCTGGATTTGATGACCTTTCAAGGTCCCTTCCAGTTCTAGGAGATGGGATATCTCCAGTAATTATACACAAATGAGTTTGTCTGTGATTCAAAAGGTGCTAGAGTGGTTGTACTCTGTCAATTCAAAATGTCTTTCAGGGCTAACCCAGGGGATCTCTTTGCTTATGTAGGGGAATCTTTGCCCTTCAGAGTATAGACAGCATAAAAAAGATTCATGGCAGGTCTACACTATAGATGCTGCATTGGCACAGCTGCCCCACTTCTGATGATGACGCTCTAAGCCGACGGGAGAGAGCTCCCCTGTTGGCTTAGCAACTCCACCTCTGGGAGAGACAGTAGATATGTCAGAGGAGAAGCTCTCCCACTGACATTGTGCTGCCTGCATGGGGAGATAGGGTTGATATAAAAATCCACACCCCTGAGCAACATAATTATACCAAAATAAGTATGTAGTGTAGCCCTGGCCTCAGTTTCTTCTTGTCAGGGATTTTTATCCCCTCCTCTCCAAAGTCCAAACTGATGAATTCATTTGTATGTCCCTTCTTCCTGAAGGGAGTTAGGAATGCAATCTCCAGGGCCTCTCTCCTCTGTTGCTCCACTGGCCTTCAATGGGCCATCTTGTACACAGGATGAGCCCATTACCTCAATTAATAATTCTTTTCCTCTTTGAATAACACAATTATGGAGGTTTACAGAACAAACACTCATAACTTTACACCTTCGGCTACAGAGGTTATAAGCGAGATCAATACATGCAGCCCCTACAAGCATTTTATAAAGTCTAAATACTAGACATATTATCAACTTAACATCTAATATCTATTTTTATAATGATAACACAACTGGCTTCCAACTGTGCATGAGCTGGCACTGGTTTCCAGTCTTGGCATGAGCTGGCACCTGGAATGTCAGCATCAGTTGTTTCTTGGATTCCATTAGTAGTAACCAATCTGTTTGATCATTCACTCCAATTCCCTGCACCAAGTGTAGAATTGCCCTTTATGATATATTTCTAGTGCTTCATCTGGTTTAAACATTTTTTTTAAACATTTATTTTGGATTGCATGTGCTCAGCTTTACATGTGCAAACACTTGTGTAATATTACATTTCAAGCACTATCCCCTGTACAAGGAGATGATAGCTTTGATCACTTGCAGGTGTAAATGGTAGTGCTTGAAAAGCAGGCGTGCATAGGTTTGCACAACCAAAGCTGCATGTGCAAAATAGAGCTAAGAAAATTAGTCCTAAGATGTCAAGCTGTCGGTCTTCCAGCACATCCCTAGTCCCCGCACTGAGCAGCCTTCAGCTGAGGGGCAAGATAATACACGAGACAATAGCTACAAGAAGAGAGAATCGTGGTTCTAATCTGTGAGGACCAATGTAAGAAGGATTCTGGAAATGAGAACTAATGAAAGGAAGGCGCTGGGGTAGGTGTTTGAGGTGTAAGGATGGTATGTAGGGTTAGTTGAAAATCTTCAGCTGAAATGATTTATCAAAGAAAATGTTTGTGCAAACTGAAACAACTCCAAAAAAAAAAAATCCCCTTCAATTTTCTTTTAGAATTGTTGGGTTTTTTGTCAGTGAATCTTTGTTTCTGGCAACTGAATTTTGGTTCAGACTTTTTTTTGGGGTGGTGGGGGAAGGGGAACAAAAAAATCCTGGAAAATGCTGATTGAAAATTAAGAGAATTTATTTTGTTGAGATCTTCCTCCTCCTCCTCCTCCTCCTCCATCCCATCTCTGCACAATTACCCAGTCAGCTTCAGTGATATGGAAATAAGGTGCAAAGCCAAAAGTGGGAGAAGAGAGAGTGAACAATTGAAATACCTCTCTGGCCCTAAATATTCTTGTACTTCCTTGGCACTTACCCCTTTGAAATACTTGTAGATTATGTCCCCCTTAGTCATCATTTAACCAGGGAGTACTTTTAGTTAATTATTCCTTCACAAGTCAGCCTCTCCAGTTCCTTAACCACTTCTATTTTTTCTCTTAGAACTCCCTCCAAATTATCTACATCTCTCCAGCAATGGTCCCCCCCAGAAAAGCGTTCCATATTCTAAGTGATCTCCTTCCTGACCGACATACCAGAGAGAATTATTTTAACCTCTCTCCTTTGTCAAGACCCAATTCTCTCTTCTCTGCACCTTGTGCAGTCACTTGTACCAGTGCAAATGATAATGGTAACTTGTTTTTAAACCAGCAAAAAGTAGGTGTGTGACCACTCAAGTTGCAAGGCAATGATGGATGACTGTCTCTTTTCCAGGCTGTCATGTTGCAAGCCTTAGTGGTGGTGGCTACAGTGAATCTTTATGGGCCAGATCCTCAACTGGCGCAAGTCATCATAGCTCCAGTGAAGTGAGCTTTGACTTCAATGAAGCAATGCCAATTTACACCAGCTGAGTAATGTAGTTTTTAGTTGGAAAATAGTTTTAAAGGGGACAAATACCTCCCTGTTAAAAGGCCGAGGAACAGCCAGCCCTGTTCTGGAGAGAAGCCCAGCAGGTAGGTGCTAGGAATCGCCTAACCCAGCTGTACAGCATCTAGTGACTGGTCTGAGTCCCAGTCTGGGGATATAAACGAGGGCCTCAGCTCCATGAGGGAGATTGGCACCAGGAGGTAGATGACTAAGCACCCCGGAGGCCTCATCAGAAGGCTACAAGAGGGTAAGCAAGCTCTATGGACCCCCCTCTCACCCCCGCCAAGCTTTGGAAGGTCCAGACTCTATAGCTCTCAGATCTCAGTTGAGAATAGGACTGTTGCTTTTTGCTTATGTGCCAAATAAAGGGCTATAGAGGGAACTGGCAGTGTTTATTGTTTATTCCAGGCTGTTGCTTGGGTCCACCATGTCTACAGCAAGACATAACTTGCTTGGTCAACTCCCCCTCCCCCTCACTGTTTTGACCAAGTGTGTTTTTTCTAAACTTCACATCATGTTTCATGCAAATAGGAGCGTAACAAGAGGATAAAGAACTTGAATATCTCTTAATCCATTGGTGCTGGAAAGCTGGCCTGTAAACTGCACACTTGACTGATTAGGGAAAAATACAGCAATTCTAGGGTATCCTTGTATTAGAAAATGAAGCTGTCGGTTACCTCCGTGTCAAATAAAATTAAGCTGTTTGCTTCTTTCCACAAAACTATGTGGAAGTTTGAATCAAATAATGATTATGAAAACTGCTTTCTATTTCTTTCATAACCTAATCTCTTAACTGAAGGGAAAAAAGAATTGGAAAAAGTAAACAATGATGGAGGCAGAATCTGTTATAGAATAATCAGACTCTTCCAGAAGGTTTTACAGTCCTATTCCTGTATCTATAGGTACTGGTTAATTATAGAATATTAACAATGAAATTAATACTATCCCTGAACAAGGTTATAGTTACTCATAGAATATCAGGGTTGGAAGGGACCTCAGGAGGTCATCTAGTCCAACCCCCTGCTTAAAGCAGGACCAATCCCCAGACAGATTTTTACCCCAATTCCCTAAATGGCCCCCTCAAGGATTGAACTCTGAACGCTGGGTTTAGCAGGCCAATGCTCAAACCACTGAGATATTCCCTCTCCAAGGAAGCCTAATGGAGACCCTTAGAAATGTAGTAATTCCAAAGCAGTTTTGTTGTAGCTCATAAAATACTCATAGATTGAATCCCCTCTAGGCTTGATTAAAATCACTACATGAGCAATTGGGTGTAATTCATGCCAGGGAGGCAAGATGTGGACCATTTAAGAGTGACACATCTATGGGAGACAAAAGGCCTTGCAGACTTCATTGCAACAATGCCATTGAACTGGTCTTAAAGATTGACCAAACTAAATGAATTGCTGAATTTGTGGGGTTGGATTTAAATCTCAAAATAGATTCAATAAAACAATTTCCCAGTGCCACAATACTGATGATTTTCTTCTCCACTGGTAATAGCATACAGAGCTCTTCAGATTTATTTGTGCTATTCAGTTTAATCCTAAAATCCCTGCTTGTCATTCTGATAGTCCAGTGCAAGGAACAAAGTCAGGAAACTTCTGAGATATGGAGATGACCTTCGTGTAAATTGTCAAAATCCCCACTAAATCTATATCTAAAGACCTGGATTTAGTGATTAAAATTTGGCAGTTTCTCAAACAAAACGGGTCTAAATCTGTTACCAAATGGTGCCCCTCTGATCTCTACAACAACTGAAATATCAATTGGAGAATTAAGTACATGTTCTACTTGAGGATATACAATGAACTCCAGTTTGTGGAATAGAACATACAAAAGGCATGATAATTATCATCTTAGTTAACTGCTGAACCTCACACTGTGGGGACACAGTAAGAGCAATCAAGATTATTATGGTTTCATAATTAAATGATATATTTGAAATGTCACCGATGCCTATTCCAGCAATGTATTTTAACCAATTAGAAAAAATTATGTTCAGCTTGTTGTGGACTATAAGAAGGCCAGAAGTTTATATTTTGAAAAGCTATGCCATCGTATGGTTTTAAAATGTATGTAACCTAAACGATACCAAATGTCCTTTAATCCTACACAAGTTTACCGTTTATCCTGCCCCTTATGTTCTGGAAAGGCACAGGAGAAAGGGAGAGCAGAATGGTATTAACTACAGGTATTTGGAACCATCCTGCAGGGGTATTACAGGGTAGTTCATGTTGACCTTAGGGGAATATGTGATGGATGAAATCATGGAAGTACCGTTTTCCAGCACTGGACTATAGATGGGAAATTAATGGAGTTCATTGGCATAAAACTGGTACAACAGGATGAAGAATTGGACCCATATAGATGAAAGGTGGAAGCTGGTTAAATTGCCAGTCTAAACAATCTCAGAAATCATGAATAAAATCACTATTTTTTGGTGGAATGTTAACGTTTAAAAGGGCTTATGATACTGGCTTATCAGGTGCCAGCTCATGCCATGGTCTCCATGCCTTAGTTGAATATAGACAAATACATAGCCAGAATCACTCTGGCTCACCTGGGTATTAATGTTATTAAAATAGGTCTTAGAATTATAAGAATCTGTTCAGTGTTTAGACTTTATTGAATGCTTTTGAGTTGCTGGATGCATTTATCTCACTTATAACATCGGTATCCCATATTGTAAAGTAATATTTGAGCCTTCACATCGTAAGCCTCAGCGTAAATCAACAGAAAGAAGAGAGACATTAACTAGTGTGAAATGCTGGCCTCCAAAAGATATTATGTGCTGCCTGACAAGGAAAATTCATTGACACTAGATTGGAACACTAAAGAAGACCAAAGACTTTGGCCAGGTCTACACTATAAACTTACATTGGTATAACTGTTGCTCAGGGGTGTGAAAAATCCACACCTCTGAGTGATGCAGTTATACTGACCTAACCCCTGTATGTAGACGGGGGGGCTTCTCTGATTGACATAGCTGTCACCTCTTGGGGAGGTGGAGTAATTATGCCTATGGGAGAAGCTCTCCTATCGGCATAGCAGGGTCTTCACTGAAGTGCTACAGTGGCTTTTAAGTGTAGACCAACCCTTAGTTGTTTACTCTCTCTTCTCCCCCCGCCCCCACATGAAGATGAGTCTTGCAAGTGAATTCCTCCCATCAGCTGAGTTTGCAGCTCAAAGAATTGGGGATGGGAATAAAAACCCCTAACAAGGAGGAACTCTTTTTGCTGCCTGAACTCTGGGAGCAAGCTTTCTAGGCATAAGTGAGGGAACGCCAGCTGTTAGCCTGGGTTAGCCCTAAAGGACACAGACACTTCTATAATAGGCAAAATCCATATTACAATCTTAAATTTCAAAAGGGAACTTATTTGTGTGTGTTTACCTGTTTTAACCTCATAAATAACTCTTCTTTTCATTTTCCCATTTAAAAAAAATCTTTAAATTTTTTTTTTTTTTTTTTTTTTTTTTTTTTAAAGGGCTAACCATATTTTTTATTTTTTTGGTGTGAGATCTAAAGTGCAATTGATCTGGGTCCTGGAGTAAGTGACAAGACCACTGGGACTGAGACTAACCTGAATATTGCTGTGATCCGTGGTGTAAGGCAGTGGTTCTCAATCAGGAGTATGCAGAGGTCTTCCGGTCATCTAGATATTTTCCTAGTTTTACAACAGGCTATATAAAAAGCACCAGCGAAGTCAGTACAAACTAAAATTTCATACAATAACTTGTTTATAGTGTTCATTATTATACACTGAAATGTAAGTACAATATTTATTAGGGCTGTCGATTAATTGTGGTTAACTTGTGTGATTAATTGAATTAATCACTTGACAACCCTAATATTTAATTCCAATTGACTTATTTTATAATTATGATAAAATGAGAAAGTAAGCAATTTTTCAGTAAGTGTGCTGTGATATTTTTGTGAGTTGAAACTTGAGGTTTACAAGACAAATCAGACTTCTAAAAGGGGTACAGTAATCTAGAAAGGCTGAGAACCACTGGTGTAAGGAGCCATTTATCAGAAAGATAAACTCAAAATAAGCAAGACTGATCAGACTACCTAAGGGGACTCCAGGTTAAGGCTCTTGTAGTGCCTGAGGAGTGTACACTTGATTGGTTGGTGAAATCTAATTATAGAATTCACAATCGATTTGTGCCTTGGAGTTTAACAGTCTTCCCTAAGGTTGGTACCTGTGCTCTCCAGCTTGACAGGGCCCTGTTATAAGAACCCCCTTTAGTCCCCAGCAGCCGTATCACATCGACTTTTTTCTTTCTTTCTGTTAATGCTCGAAAGCTTTTCTTTGGGACACCCACTTGGATTCTCTTGAATCTAAGAACCTTCCAGAAATGCCTACTTCACCCCTCCACCCTCACACATACTGTTAGCTCAAGCAGCTGATACTGAAGATAGATGGGTAGAAGATGATGATATTGTAGGGGAGCTTCTCGCCCTCAAGAGAAACATGGGAAGGAATTCCAAGAAGCAAATGTGGCAGGTTAAGCAGGTTTTTCTCACCTTTTTTAGATCTTCTTTCTCTGAAGAGAGCAATCAGGCTCCATGCTCCCAGTTGACAACCCCCAAATGGACACTGCTCAGCACCAGTATTTGGGGAACAAAACTAAAGAGGTGGGTAGAGCATTGATCAAGGAAAAAAAAAAACATTCCAAAATTATACCACCGGCTGAAGTACAACAGATAGACTATTGTCAAAACAACTCCTTAATATTGAGTCCTGTTGCCTATTACCCTAGAATACTGAGGAAAAACAAATTAGTCATATTGGAGGGAAGAAAACACCCAGTTGGAAGGTTTTTAATTCATTCAAATGGTGTCTCCTCCATATACACACACAGTATGTTTCTGTTTATTGCTATTTTAATTTCCTGTTTACCACCCTCCAGGTTATAAATGTAGCACTTCTCTTCAATCACTTCCCATAAATCTCAATATTCTTTTTTCCTGTAAGTGCCTGGTTCTTAATCATACAGGCTCCTCCTCTGCCTCTTCACCCCCCCCCCCCTCTTTTCTTGATGCTGAAGCTGTCTGGAGAACAGTATTAATTGGTTTGTTTGTTTTGCACCCCCCATTTTCCCCATATATCAGAACACAGAGGTATTTGGTCTGGTAAATTAGATTTTGGCTTTAAAGACTGCTTTGCCTACATGTAGTTTATGGGGGAGAAATCACTCCATGTCACAAGTGTTTACACTGCCAAATTACTATAAGGTTTCTGTGATGGGATCCCTGGGTGCAGCCTGGGACCACTTGTGCCCCCTTAACTCTCCAGCCTGGACAGTCTCTCACAATGCTTTGCTCCTGACAAGCTGCAACCTGCCCCCTCCCCTCCTCCCCCCGGGCACTGTTATCACTCAGTACAACTGCATATGGAGTCCCACACCTGGCTAGATTGCATGAATGCTCCCAGAGCCACTCATGAATCACACAGAGAAAGGCACCAGTTGAATCGCCCCAGCCTTGCACCTCAGGAATATACCATCTTGCACTGCTCATGTAAACAAACTCATCTTTACCAGTGATGAAGTGGTGAACCAGTTAATAAACTTGCACTGCTCAATCTTGAGTTGGTTACCAAAATAAAATAAAATATAAGCATGCACAGGGCCGGCTTTAAGCCGATTCGGCTGATTCCTCGGAATGGGGCCCCGCGCCTAGGAGGGCCCCGCAACGTCCAGGGCTGCTGGCGGAGCGGGGGAAAAAAAAAAAAAAAAAAAGCTGCATCCTGCTTCTCCCCCCTCCCTCCAGCGCTTATGCCGCCATACAGCTGATCAGCACAAGCCTGGGAGGGAGGGGTGAGGAGGAGGAATGCGGTGTGCTTGGGGAAGACGCGGGGCCAGGGCGGGGATTTGGGGAGAAATCCAATGGGGCAGGGAGGGGGCGGAGTTGGGGCAGGGCCGGGGGTGGGGGGGCATGAGACAATTCGCGTCCCAGCATGGGGCCCCGCACCTGCTAAAGCCGGCCCTGAGCATGCAGTCTAAACACTCAACCCTGTTAGACTAGGCAACATCTAGATTAAGCAGTTTTTCTCACCCCACTGGATATGGCAGTTCCTAGGACCCTGGTTTCACCCCTGAAACCTGGGCCAGTCTCCTCTGTTGGAGTCTTCAGTCTTCTGAATTGCCTTGTTGCTTGCAGCATAGATGCGGGGGGGGAGAAAAGGCCAAGCATGGGGACGCTCTGTTCTGTTTTATGCCCTTCGTCCATGTGCTTAGAGAATACAAGTCTAGGCATGTCTGGCGGGTATTGCTGAATCCCCAGGGAAGGTGGAGCAATTCCAGTGTTTTCCCCAGGAATTGAAATGGTGGGGGGGGGGGGGGGGCCAATGAGGGGTGAGACCTTGAGGGTGAAGGTGGGCTGTATGGCACCATAGTAAAAACTGAAAAATGTTTCATAACCATTTTATTAGATTTAACTCATGTTTTAAAAATCACCACACAAATTAATGTTGGCTACTCAAGCCTTCTATGAAGCACTACATCTACATCCTTCTTGGTTTCTTGTTATAATTTTGCACAACTCTGTTAATGAACGTCTTGAAAGAAATGCGTTCATCTTTGGTGGCTTCTTGTGAGTCCGGTACTTCCATTCCTTCAGTTGATATGCTTATTAGTTAATTCACATGATCAGGCAGAAGGTGACTTCTTTCAGAACACAAAATTCTATTCAATGATGAAGAACGCTCACTTGTAGCTGTTGTGACTAGGAGTAGCAAGAGATGAATTCTTACTTCTTTCATCCCAGGAAACATAGCACAAAGATCAGGTCAAGCCACTAGTGATGAAAAAAGAAGTTGAAGTCAAATCTTCATTCATACGTGGTCTGTATTCAAATTCTCTGTTTTGTCCTGAGCACATGGCAGCCCCATTGCTGGTAGTGCCTCACTCCACTCAACTGTCTGTGTTTTATAAGAGAGGTTGAGTAGAATCTAGAAATCACTGCTGTAGATTTTTAAGAATCAAGTCTGTGTACTTTTTCAGTTGTCTTAACAAACACTTCTTGTCCTCTTCACTTAAGGATGCGATATAAATATAAATGTCTTCAGTAGTCAACTTCTGGACTGAAGTCTTTGCTTCTTCCAGTACTTTTTCAATGGATAGCTCTCTGATCCAAATGTAGCTTCTATTGCTGGACAAAGCAATACTGTTGTAGCAGATGCCTGGATGGCATTGTTAATGACACAAGTGGTTTCAACAGTAGATTTACAAGAGAGAGAATGGCAATAGTCTTCTCTGAACATAGTAGTAGTAAAAGTAATCCACCAGCCTCACTACTTAGCTCCATCCCATCTTGGTAGATACTTTCCAAAGCCAATAATAACGGCTGGAATAATGTTAAGACAACAGCCAAGGATTGCTCATGAGAAGGCCAGAGGGTTTTCCCAGGTTGAACTAATTTGAACTTCAGACCCAGTGTGTCTTCTATATTTTCAAAGATATTCAGTCTTTTTGGACTCTGGCTGAAAAATGTCTATAATGAAGACATTAAATTTATAGCTTTTTAAATGTCATTTGAAGAGTCTGCAGCTCGTCCTAGCGCTAGTTGGAGTAGATAGCCTCTGCAATGTGTATAGGAGAGATTAGGGTTACGCTTTTCTCTGAGCAAATCTTGTACTCCACCAGGTCTTCCAGAGAAGTCTGCAGCTCCATCAAATGCACAAGCAGTCATCTGTCTGGGGTCCAATTGACAAGCATTTAACTCTTGTAAGATGTGGGTTGTCAGAGATGCAGCGGATGTGTCTTCTATAACTTGAACCTCTAGAAATGCATCTACACGCCTACCACTGACATCAAGATAACGTAAACAATGACTTAATACTTGATGCCCATTTGCATCGGTGCATTCATCAGCCATGTATGCAAATTTTTTGAATGTGGTGAGAGACTTCTTCACTTTTTCAACCGTTGAGTCTTTCACTGTTGCACCACATGCTTCTAGCCAGTCAGCTGAGTTTCTTGAAGAAAGATAGTGAGCATTTGTCTTGTTCATCCTGAAGTTGAACACTGGTTCTGAACAAGTGACAGTGAACTTAACATTGGCCTCCAGTTTGCTCTGTGTGTGTGTGGTATCTCTTGCTTAAATAGAAAGTATGATGTCACAGCCATGTGTGCGTGTGTGTCATAAACAGATAGTTAAGGGTTAATGCCTCTTTTACCTGTAAAGGGTTAAGAAGTTCACCTAGCCTAGTTGACACCTGACCAGAGGAACCAATGAGGGGATACGATGTTTCAAAAGGAAGGAGGGAAGTTTCCTTTGTTTAGAGTTCAGTTTAAGTTTTGACCGGAGTGGGAAAGCTCCAGAATTCAGCCTCTTATCAAGAAGTGTGTATTAGTGAAGGAAATAAATAGGTTTATGTTTATTTTCTTTTTAACTTGTCTTGGGCATTAGGGAATAATCAAACTGGGTATTTTTTGTGTAACTAAGTTTTTGCCCAAGGGAACATCCTCTGTGTTTTGAATCTGTTGTCTGTGAGATCAGCTTGTATGTTATCTCCCATAGGGTTTCTTTTACCTTTCTTTTCTTTAATTAAAAGCCTTTTTTCTTTTTTTAAGAACCTGATTGATTTTTCCTTGTGTTAAGATCCAAGGGATTGGATCTGGACTCAACAGGAATTGGTGGGGGAAAGGAGGGGGGATGGTTAAATTCTCCTTGTGTTAAGGTCCAAGGGTTTGGATTGGTGTTCACCACAAAATTGGTGAAGAAGTCTCTCAAGGCTACCCAGGGAAAGGAGTTAGAACTTGGGAGTGGTGGCAGCAAAACCAGATATAAACTGGTAATTTAGTTTAGGGGTTCACATGCAGGTCTCCATATCTGTACTCTAAAGTCCAGAGTGGGGGTGAAACCTATGACAGCGTGTCTCCAGCATTCTTAACAGCCTTATTAACACTCACTGGTGTTGTCCTTGGTCAGCGGAGGCTCGGAGTTCAGAGGTGCTTTCACGTGAGTTCACCTCCCAGGTGGGGGCAAGAAGGCATCTTGATCGTTCCTCCAGCTGCTCACTGTTCGTTCTGGCCACTGTTGTTCATTGTGCCACCGTTCACTCCATCACTCTGTTGCCAATGGCCCTGCACTGTAACCTTCTGCTGCCACCTGCCACTGTGACCTCTGTGAGTTGGTCTCTTTGAGGTTCCACCAGCTCTGTGATTTCAGCTCTCAGTGGGGGAACCTTACTGCTAGTGCAGGCTGGGCTGTCTCTTCCACAGAAACACTGTCCCAAATCAGGTCTAAGCGCTTAGACCTGATTATCAGTGATTTCAGCTGTAGTGGTCACTTAACAAAACAAAAGACTATCTATGGAGCCTAATCAGTTCTGTCTTTAAACAGTGGAGTCGGGCAGGTCAAATAGTACTTGTGACTCAGGCAGACCATCAAGCAAAACACCTGTCCCCACCCTCTCTCTTGATGCCCTCAATCAGCACAGGCTAAGTACAGTGCTACTGCCCTTTACCCTGACAATAACAACATTTCGTTATCCCCCCCCCCCCCCACACACACACACACATTCAAGTGATTTGTAACTCAACCCCACTCAAAATCTATCACTTGGGAAACACAGCTCTGTTTGCTGGATACTTAGGTAGATTAGGTGTGAATGTAAATACAATCTCATCCTGAAGCCTTTTCCCCCAGACACCAGCTCATCACTAGTTATCAGGGAGAGTTCATTTAGACTTTGCTTACAAATCATAATTTGAAGTTATTGGGTTAGCCAACATCACCGACATGAATACACTGACATTGTCATATAAAACAACAGCTGTATAAGGAAGCTAGTCTATGTTCATACTTTTCAAATCTATTACACTTTTTCAGATGCACATATTTTATCATACATGTTATATGCTTTTAAAGTGTGTATTAATGTTTCAATTTCAATTCAAATTTCTAAACTATCACTAAACGATTTCTACACTGCATGTAACTAATTCACAAAACTGGGGTGTGGGGGGGTGTTGGGGAAATTCACAGGGGGTGTAGGGAAATCCCTGAGCAATTCCCCTGGTGTGGCCTCATGGCAGGTGAGTCATTGAATTGTAGCTCCCTTGCTGGACAATGGCTGTTGACAGTTATTTGATACCTGCCTGGGCACTGGTTACTTTCCTTGCTGTTGTCTCGGGAGCTAATATCTAGCTGATTCCCCAACTTACAGCATGTTTTAGTGACAACCATACAACACAAGTCTCATAACTTCATATCATTAATGATATACATATTTAGATACAACAGTGACTTTCACCTGATCATAACCTTTCCCACTGATACCTTACATGGCATGCTTTAAATGCAAGATCACAATTATATATATACATGAGGAATATGGGGGCTACAGGGTGCTCCCCCAAGGCATAGAATGTCAGTTTCAAGTAAATAGAGAGAATCTTTAGGCAGGTTTTCTGTCATACTTGTAAGAGATACAGTGAGGGCATGGGAGAATTTCAAGTGCAGTGTCCTTTTTAGATTCTTATCCCTAATGGCGTCTGTTTGGTAATGTGATTAACCATAGGGTTAGAAAGAACCACAGGGGTGATCTAGTCCAAATCCCAGTAGGATTTGTTGTGGCTGAACCATCCAAGAGACCTCTATCCAGCCTCCTTTTGAAAACCTCCAGAGAGGAAGCTTCCACAGCTTCCCTAGGCAGTCTGTTCCATTGTCCTACTGTTCTTACAGTATATACTGTGGTGGGAAGCGAGATACAAAACAACTGTTTTGGGGCCTCCGCTGGCAGTCTTGATGGAAGAATTCAGTTCTTTGTTTCTTGATCAGGAGCTTAAAATAAAAGTCCTGGGCTTTGTGGAAACTTTTTTTGTTTTTATTATAACCCACCTAAAAGTGGGTCTGGAAATGCTGATAGACTGCATCTGTGTGTACCGTTACCACAAGTGTTACTATCAGGCAGTGACGCTGCTAATGTTGAGCTGTGAAAGAACGGGGCTATGATCTGGATATGCCTGTTTGTTTGTTTATGTAGAGCATACTGATCCAATCCTAGAAGCATGTTTAAAATACTGTAAAATTGAGTCTTGTAGAGACACCGTTGCAAACTGGATTCTTCAGAGCGGCACACAGAAAGCCATTGGCTTGGCCTAGCAACAAGCTGTATTGGTCCTACAAAAACCAGGCATAATCTATTTTCTTGAATGCCAGCAGCTGGTGCCTTATCTATTTTCATACAGACAGACCTCTCTTTTATAAACCACTCTTGTAACATCTCTTCCTATAACAAAAGTTAATCAAGATTCAGTTAACGAGTCTCTTAAATAACCAGACAAATATATACTGTTCTTCCACATTGTGGATATTATTTGTCACCCCTCCTGTCTCTTGCCATTTGCCCTCAGGAAATTTTCTGTTTGGTTAGATTTTTCTGGCATCACCATTGCCAACTCCTGAAGGTGACTAGTGAGTGAGCTCCTTTCAGTCACTGCCGGTTTCCTCTGTATCTGAAGTAGGGGGATGACTCACTGGGGTCATCCCCTCAGCACAATGGTTCTTGGGAAATGACTGTTGCAACGGTAAAGCTGTTCTTGTACATCTGCCGTGTATGAGCTTGCTGCTATTCTTTGAATAGACGTCCCTGCCCTCCTCCATCTCTTGTGTCTGTTTATGTGCTGTCTGTTGATTTTTGTCCCCCTCGGTCAGTCAGACATAGGATATACAGTATACTGACCAGTGGGTTTCATACTTCCTATGGGCAGAGGAAGCTCATCCTACACATCTGAGGCCCACAGCAGATTCAATGCTGGGTAAACCCACCCCACCTTGGCTAATACTGGGGATTGAATGGGCAACATCTAGAGCTAATAGCATGAATCCCTATAGTTTGAGCTAGAGCCAGGCACTCAAGCCAGGCACACTGTAACAGACCCAGATCCTTTGTAGAACAGGTAGAGGGGGACAGAATAACATACCAACAAGATGTGAAACATTTTTGTTCATTTATGGGATGGACAATTTAACTCGGACAGCTTGTTTAAAATTAGGTCATTATTCAAGATCAGATTTATGAATGAAATACTGGCCCCATTCACTTCAATACTGGCCCCATTCATGATCTATATCAATTAGAGCTGGTCAAACAAGGGGAACGGTCTGCCAAAACAAAAATGAGGGGAGGAGAATAAATCCGTTATCTTTTGAAAACTTCCACACTTTACCAAAACCAACAAAGGAAACCCCCCACAATCTTTCCATCCTTTATTCCCCACCACCACCCTGTCTTCTGAAAGTGAAATGAGAAGAAAAACAAAACTCTGCTTTGGTTTTTCATTGAAAATCCAGAAAGTTTCAACCAACATCAAACTTCCCCCGAAAGTTACTTTGTCCAGTTATAGGCCACTTTGATCAGCTCTGATAGCACTAGCTGAACCATAGTGACCTGAGCAATTTTTCACCCATTATGGCTTCTGTCCACCATGGAAAGGTGTAACAAACAGCCACAGAGAGGTCAAATAACGCCAAGGTGCCTAAGTGTGCTAGAGGCAGAGGGAGGCTAGGGATGATGATTAGTTCTTTCCATCTGAACGCATACTGCTGTCCAAAAGCGGGCAACCATTATTATCCTCATTTTGAAGATGGGGTGTGTGTGGAAACTGAGGCATATAGACATTAGTGACTTGCCCAGTCAGCCAGAAGCAGTCTGTTCATGGAGTTCTGTTCCTATCTGTTGGGGATGGCACTAGTTTTGCCTGTGGCTCCTCAGACTCTTCCTGCTAGCAGGGCCGCACCACCTTCCCCACTCCTGTGGCTACAATTTATTCTTTCAAAAGGGACAGTAATTATCGGGTGAGTGAGGAGAACATGGCGGCAGCTCTGAGTTGAGACCTGTGCAGTTTCCCAAACACTTCCCCCTGGTGCACGCTTCAGTAGAAGAGGAGACTAATTTAGAACTCAAGTCTCTGCTTTTTAAAGTTTCTAATGAAGGCAAGATGTTGAGAAGTGGTGTGAGCTACAGGAATTAGGAACTGTCTCTTTGAATGGTTTGTGAGCCTGCTAGTGACCCTCACTGTGTTCTATGTTTTAGACCCTGCCAGAAATCAGCCATCGCAGCCTAGGGTATATAGATAGGCCTTGCATATTTGTGTATAGTTAGTAACCTCATTATTTGGAACCCACCTGTGTCCATATGATTTCTCTTCCAATTATGTAAAGAGAAAGACAGTGTGGTCACTCTTCTTTTTTCAGTGCTTGTTTGAGAACTGGGTAAAACTTTTACAACCAAACCATAGCCTAGGGAAAGTACACATGCTTCCAGATTTCAGGATGAACTCGAAACCCAACACAAACTTGCTAAAGTAAGGTTTCTGTTTTGGGAAACGTAGGACAAAGCTGGGCTAAATTATGATGGACTCAGGGTTGAGTTTCAATTAAATCTCTTCTTTCCTCCCTTTGTGTCAGGGAGGGATTTGTGTTTTCAGGTGCAAACTATAATGTAATGGATTTTGGCCTCCCCATTAGCTGGGTTGTAGGTGAGTGTGGTTTCAGAGCCGGGGTCTTGGCTCGTAACTGGAAGCTTGAGGACTAATACATTTTTCTGCCAAATGAATCCAGCCTCCTTGAATCTTTATTTTTCGGAGAAGGGGCTGGTTGGCCCTGCCACTCCCTGTGGTTGACCGACTTGACCACCAGGGAGTTAGGGCAGGATGGGTGTATAGGTATTCATGCCCCTTGGCAGGCACAAAATACTTGCGTTCCGTTCTCTTAGAGGTGTGTGGGGGGGGGCAAATTAGGCTGGGGTTTGCCACAAGGCATTTGAAATTTTTGCCACTCCTTCATGGAGTGGCAAGGCCACCCTGCCCGGTACGGATGCAGACAAGACGTTAAAAAGGGAGTCCGAGGGCTCCTCCACCTTCTCTGCCTGAAGGTTGAGGTTTGATGCCACCCTTTTCAATAGTTCCTGGTGGGCTTTAGAGTCCTCCTGTGGGATGGAGGGAGGAGGGGCCGCAATCGCCTCATCTAGGGAGAGGGAGGAGGCAGGTGGGGTACTTTGTATGTCCACCGGCACCGGAGGATCCACCACCTGGTCGCTCTCTGGGCCAGGTGCTGAAGATGCAGGTTCCACTGACTCCTTCCTCTGAGGCCAGGAGAGGGAGGCCATCAGCCATTCTGAGGCTCCTGCCACCGAGCGAGCCCCCACCACGGTGCCCACTGGTACCACTGTGCTGGCCATGGGACCGGGTGCCACTGCATGTGCGGTGGCACCGGTGGAGCAGGCTGTTCGGCCTGACCCATCGATGGATGACTATGAAGGGAGGCTGGGCTGACGTACGAACTGCCACTGTCCCTGGACCTGGAGGAGCGGTGGCACTGGAGCATTGCCAACCACGAGACAGGGATCCCAATGTGGAGGAATGGTATTGCTGGTAGCAGCTGCTCCGTGATCGGCTCCGGCGGGCAGATCTGTGATGGCAAGGCACCAACGATCGATGCCCAGGACTGTGGGAGAGGTGCCATGGCGGGGTCCTGGAGCGAGATGAACGGGAACAGCGTCAACATTCATGTTGCGACTGGCTACAATAGTCCCTCTGAGATGAGGGCCTTCGATGGCATCTCCCTCGGTCCCGTTGGTGTCCGTTCCTCGAGGCGGAGCAGTGCCTGGAGTCTGTCCATCAGAATCCAGCCAGACAACCTGGTGGTGGAGATCAACGGCAACCTGCATGAACTACGCATGGGACAGTCACTGAGCAGTGAATGGTGCCGGGAACATTTTCTCGACCATGACCAGTACTGAGACGGGAGCGACTGCAGAGATCCCAGCGGCAGCTTGCCTCTGGACTGTGGGGCCAACATTGGTGGTGCTCCTGGTACCAGCATGGACATAACGTCCCGGGCCACTTGCAAGGCGTCCGGCGTGAAGGGCATCTGGGGAAGCCTGCTCCAAATGGGCCGGGCTACTCCACTCGACCTGAGTCGGAGGCCTAGAGGCTGATGGGGACCGAGGACTGTCCAACATGGGTCTAGCCTCTCCCCCAGTCTCGCTCTGGTGCTGTGGTGGAGAAGGCCTCTTCATAGCCTTCTTGGCATGCCTCATGGACGGGGAGCGGTGCCGACTGGTAGATGGCGCTGGGGGGAGGGGTGGGGTCGCCGCACACCGATACCGCGGTACCCAGTGCCAACTCGGAGCAGCACACTGGAGTCAGGGTCAACACCGACTCCATCAGGATGGCCCGGAACCTAAATGTCTGTCTGTCTCTCTCTCTCTCTCTCTCTCAGTCCGAGGCTTGAACGATTTGCAAATCTTGCAGCGATCGCTGAGATAAGCAGCATAAACAGTCCATGTGCGGATCACTCACTGGCATTGGTCGCCTACAAATGTTGCATGACTTAAAATCTGGGGTGCAGGGCATGCTCCGGCCCGGGTGCACTAACTAAACTAAACTAAAACTAATCAGACTACTAACTACAGGTACCATAAGCTGTACGAACAAGTGTTCTGGGGAAGAGCTGCAGCAAAGCTGGAGCAGAGCAGTTCCAAAGCACCTTCACTGGCGGCAAGAAGGAACTGAGGGTCGGGGGAGTGCTCAGTGCCCCTTATACTGCGCCATGGAGGCACCACTCCAGGAGTCGCTAGGGGCGCTCCCCTACAGGTACTGCTAGGGGGAAAACTTCCAGCACCGGTGCACATGGCAAGCACGCACACCTATTGTGGAATACACATGAGCAATCACTTGAAGAAGAAAAACTCAAGATGTTCAGAAAAGTATCCAAACTTCTGGGGGCTAATATGAATCAAATCCTGGGTTTTAAGATTTGCCCATTATTGTTTGAGTTATACATTTAACAAATCAAAACAAAGCTTCTACTTTTTCTGAGTTCATGTGTGGTGTTATAAACCACGTTTGCTAACTTAGTCTAACCTTTGCACATGGTGCAAAGACATTTGGTGACCAGACATTTTTAGACCACTCATTTCTCAAGGGTTCAGTAATAAAGATGCTAAAGTTCTGAATTAAATAGACAAAATTTCTCCTAAATCTAAGTTTTGTGTTACAAGCCACTGCCTACACAATCTCCCTCTGTCAGCTACAAAAGGGCAGCCAAGTAAAAATAAATGGCAAACAGGTGTAGAATCTGTCCTGTGATTCAAATGCTGGTGTTACTCAGGTTCAGAAGAGTGGGCATTGTATTGACAAGAACATGTTATTGAGGTTTTGATTAAAAGTGAAAGAACAGTTGGTGCTCAAACCGAGCTGTTGCAAGTGGGCATCATACTCACACTTCTCTCCACTGCCAGGTGATAAAGGGAAGAGGAAAAAAAAAAGACAGGTGGATGGAAACGTTACTTCTCTGCAAACCATAACTAATTCCTCCTCCTCCCCTCATTGCAAGAGAGGAAAACTAGTCTAGTGAGTGTATCTGTAAGTGGGCCAGAGACTTGAAGCTTGTTTTCAAATACATGGCATGTACCCTGTTTATTTGAAGTAATTGTCTTGGTTGGCAGAAGAGTTTGCAGTGAGCTGATAATAATATATAACTAAACTATTGTTGTATGTAAAGTAAATAAGGTTTTTAAAATGTTAAGAAGCTTCATTTAAAATAAAATTAAAATGCAGAGCCTCCCGGACTGGTGGCCAGGACCCGGGCAATGTGAGTGCCACTGAAAATCAGCTTGCATGCCATAGGTTGCCTACCCCTGGGCTATAGGGAGCACCACGTCCAAGGCAAAACTTGCAGCTCACACTGACTCATTAATGGTACAGAATGTCACTTCCGTATCTCATTTTGGGTCCTATCAGGATGCTTGCTAAAGTATGTGTGTGGGTGGAATTATGGTGTTAATCCATAAGGCAACATTGTCGTTTAAGTATGAAATTTTGATCAAGTACTTTAAAATGTAGGATGAAAAGTGATATCTCTCTCTCTTTCTCTCTCCATCCCCCATTAGAAGTTTGTTAAAATGAAAACTTATGTGAACTCTCTGCTGTATAAATCACTGGAGTGGAGGAGAGTTTGTCTAAGAGGCAAAAGCCATCAGAGCCTAACCTTTTCTTCCATTTTGCCAATTTATGCAGGCAGCATGTCAATTACTATTCTGGGCCAGGTTCTTCCACCCTCACTCATCAGTAGTGCCTTACTCCTCTAGCAAATCCACTGAAACCAATGGGACTACAAGGGGTGATGGTAGTGATAGGTACAATATGAGTAAGTATAGCAAAATTCTGGCCCACCATCATTAAGACCTACTTTTGTCTCCCCCAATCCTGGAACAAGTGAAAACCAAGATGTCCCCCATCACAAGCTAGAATAACTAGCTGGAATAGTCCCCTAGGGACTGTTCAACCAGCTGAGAACTGTCAGGGGGCATAATGATCCAGTCCTGTCTCCACTGGTCCCTGTTGCACCCAGGCTTCACCTCCAATTGGCTCCAGTACACTCCCAGAGTTAAGAGGGGCCAGAATGGGCTAGTATGAAACTGTCTAAGGCTCAACTGCCTTTTCAGGGCAGCTTTAAGATCACTTTGTGCCACTCTGGTGCCAAACAGTAGCCTTTGGGGGGGCCCAGCAGCTGGTCCCTAATCAGACCAATATTCTCTAAATCAAATACTTAAGTATTTTAATTAGTTTCTATGCATATCCTTAAACAGTATGCTTGATACACTTAAAAGAGTAGCTGGAGTAGCAGCAAAGGAATGTTTGTTATGATAACTTGCCATTTTCAGAAATGTATTATTAATGTGGCTGGCATTTAATTTAAAAGTGTTTCTAAACTTACTTGTAATGTAACAAGCAGAGAATGGCTGTTAGTGGTACACTTTCATAAGCACTTAAAAATTCTCCCCTTCCTTCTGCAAATATTTCTCATTTAAAAAAAGAATAGAATTTTACAAGACAAATGAATGTGTCAAAAGTTGGATTTTTTTCACTACTGACAATAGAAATGTGGCAGTTATCAGAAAGTCAAGCTTTTAACTGAGCCGTTAGCATCAGGTGCACAATCCCTGATTGACAAGCTGAACTGCAGCTGAGAAATACAGCTGGAAGATACAGCACTGTATCAGCAGGTATGTGCTAAAACAGACAGGGACATGTGCATAATGAAATGAGTGACTCTAAGCTGAGGCTGCTTTACTGCTAGCCACTTCAGATAAACTTTTTCAGTGCGGTGGCAGTACTTTACTTGCTATTTGCATGTTTGACTCCTGCCACGTTCATTCCTTTTCTTTCTGCAGTGCATCTTGATTGTGGATTGATTGTCAAAATAAGCAGGCTAGTCAGATTTGAGTTCTTGACAGAATGGGACAGCTCTGACAGAGGAAATGTCATGTGTGTATTTGACTTTTATGGATAGCCCCAGATCTTGTCTTTTTATCACTGGTGAAACCATAATTACCCACCTAACAAAACTTTTTGTTTACCAAGTGTTAATTGTAACTCAATGTGGTGCAAATTCTTTGTGCATAAATAGAATTCTAATGTCCTTCGAAAATTAAATATCCACTGCTTACTAGAAATGTCACCATTATTATTGCATTTCTGGGAAGAACTTTAAAATCAACGGCCACATTGCTGTACCATTTTTTATTATGCATCTACTTTAGCGTACTCTAGTACTACCGCAACTAAATTTTCACTTCACAGGATATCAAGATTAGTAATAACACTACAGAATTTGTTCTTGAATCCTTCAAGCCCATAACTTAGGAGCATCACTTTTATGAGAGAACCTTGGACTTCATTGTACATTCCTATAAAACTAAACTACCAAATACACTGAGACTATTAAGGTGGCACAGTTATGCACTCAAAAGTCAGGGAATGACTAAATGGCGGGTGCAGGCAGCCTGACCTCTGCCACTTTGCACATATATGTTGTGCTAAAGGGCCTGACTGCCCCCCAAATGTGTACTGTTTTAGAGGACTTGGGAGAATAGATAGTCTTTATTTACATGATCATATGCATATTTCTTACATACAAAATAAGGCCATACCATTTTTCTACAAGTCTCTAGATACACAAGGTTAAATCCCTGAGCTGATGTACATCGGTTTGTCCCGGACTTGAATCAAACTACGCCAGTGTACACAAGCGGAGTATCTAGGCCATCTTATATATTTGAACTATTTTAATTTATCATGACCCAGTATAACTATATTGATGTAAATATTTGGGTTTGATCCTCCTCTTGCACAGGCTTTTTAGCTCTATATTTCCACTAACCTCAATGAAATTTCTCTCGCTAGTGTAAATTGTAAGTGAGCGGCGACTTGGACTCGTCATGTGCTAAAGTCTTCTCACTGGTATGTATTTTAATAACTTAAGCAGTGCCCCATGTACTGTGGACTGTATTTTCAACCAGCAGCAGATGTTAAATGCAATTCAAGGAATAAGGAAGTTAATTTCCAAGCTAACATAGGCAATCTATATATTCCAGCATAACTTTCAATGTTACTCTTTCATTTCACACCACAGAATTAGTATAAAATCAAAGTTACACAGTAAACTCCTATGAATGGCCACTGTCGGAAGACAAGTTACTGAGCTAGATGGACTGTTGGCTATATTGGATAAGACCAATCTTAGTTCTTCAAAATGACTTCCACAGGCTCTATCTGAAAGCAATACACAGTATTAAAAGATGCTAAATGTTTATCTAAGGTTGTAAAGAAAATATGTATGATGTGTTATCTGAATAATTGTAAGTGAGAATGTATGTGGGCCAGATTCTCAGCTGCCTAGCACTCTGTGTTGGCATTTACACCTGAACAAAGTAAGTGTAAAACACTGCCATAACAGAAAGGGAGCATATTGCACCCACTCTGATCAAATGTAAACGACTACACAGAGTACATCTATACTTACCTCCGGGTCCGGTGGTAAGCAATCGATCTTCTGGGATCGATCCCAGAAGTGCTCGCAGTCGACGCCGGTACTCCTGCTCCGAGAGGAGTACGCGGAGTCGACGGGGGAGCCTGCCTGCTGCGTGTGGACCTGCAGTAAGTTCGAACTAAGATAGTTCGACTTCAGCTACGTGAATAACATAGCTGAAGTTGCGTATCTTAGTTCGAAGTGGGGGGTTAGTGTGGACCAGCCCACAAAGTGCAGGGCAGTGAAGAATCTGGCCTTGGGAATCTGGCTCCATTCTGAAGTCAGTGTGAGAGCAGTCAGGCCATATACCATGTAATTAAGGGCTGTATTGTAACATGAGTGCCATGGGGGCAGAGCTGAGGTTACATATGCATCTTTAATACAGACGTTTTGAGTTTGCAATTGTCCAATCTTCTCCCAACATAGTTTTTTGACAGAATCTTCCTTTTGAAAGATAAAAGCTTTAAAATGAATTCTACTGGGCTAGGCATTATCAGAATGCTCAATTCCCTATAGAGCACAAAATCCACAGAGGAAACCCCTTCTTCTGCCCACCTAGAAAGTCCCGTGGCCCTTAGAAGCTGTTTAGCTTTTACATCAGAAGATATGCAATGAATGAGCCACATCTGATTAAACTCTTAGGGTATGTCTACACTACCCGCCGGATCGGCGGGCAGTGATCGATCCAGTGGGGATTGATTTATCGCGTCTAGTCTAAATGCGATAAATCGATCCCCGAGTGCTCTCCCGTCAACTCCTGTACTCCTGCACCATGAGAGGCGCAAGCAGAGTCGACATGGGACCAGCAGCTGTCGATTCACTGCAGTGAGTAGATCTAAGTACGTCAACTTCAGCTANAAAAAGGTTTTCTCCATGTAACCTGATTGATCAACTAAATTGAAGATGGTGCTGGATCTGTATTAAACTGATACAGACAAGCAATAATTCACTTCACACTATCAGAGAGAGTTAGCACAATGACAAGCAAATATACAAGTTTTTCCCTTCCAAAATAGGACCAGATCCTCAGCTGCTATGAAGTGACGTTGTTTTATTGGCTCCTATGGAGTGAAGTATCAGAGGGGTAGCCGTGTTAGTCTGAATCTATAAAAAGCAACAGAGGATCCTGTGGCACCTTTGAGACTAACAGAAGTATTGGGAGCATAAGCTTTTGTGGGTAAGAACCTCACTTCTTCAGACGCAAGCTGCCTCTGGAGATTTCCATTACTTGCATCTGAAGAAGTGAGGTTCTTACCCACGAAAGCTTATGCTCCCAATACTTCTGTTAGTCTCAAAGGTGCCACAGGATCCTCTGTTGCTTTTTATAGATTCAGACTAACACGGCTACCCCTCTGATACTTCACTCCATAGGAGCCAATAAAACAACGTCACTTCATAGCAGCTGAGGATCTGGTCCTATTTTGGAAGGGAAAAACTTGTATATTTGCTTGTCATTGTGCTAACTCTCTCTGATAGTGTGAAGTGAATTATTGCTTGTCTGTATCAGTTTAATACAGATCCAGCACCATCTTCAATTTAGTTGATCAATCAGGTTACATGGAGAAAACCTTTTTTGGGGCCTGTGAACCCAATAAACTGTAGCAACAGGCTGTGGTTTGAAATCTCTTCCCAGCAGCTGCCTGACAAGTTGTTGAGAACATCTATCATTTCCTCCCCTTTATTTTGATGTCTTCCTGCTATACAAACTCCCTGAACTCTCTCTTAAGCTATGACTTGCTTGGAGCATGCTGGAAGGGATATGGGTATCATAATCCGTGCTGCACACACTCTCCAAATAACTAGGAGGGAAGAAAAATAATGCAGTGCTCCCTGTGTATGTGTGTGTCTCTAATGAAACCCAAGTTAAGTAACATGAGCCAATGGCTCATCCCCACTCCCAAAAGCCCAGGGAGTAAAAAGCAGTGAATCTGAGTGTGCAGGTGGGTGGCATGGAAGTGAAGAATGTTGGCTCAGTGGCATGTTTCTGTATTGTCTCTGGCCCTTCAAAAGCACCTCCACTTGAGCTCTGCAGATGGGGGAAGCAGCCGAGTCCAGGGAGGTTCCCCCTGCATAATGAGCTCTTGCCCCCAAAGAGGGACTCACTCAGGGACCAGTTTGTGCCATGTTTTCCTGCCCTAATTCTACATCTGAATTCTTTCAAAAGAGGGGAGGAAGGCTGGTCCTATGGTTAAGGCAAGAGACCGGGACTCAGGAGCTCTTTTTAGTTGACAGCCTTGCCACAGACTTCCTGTGTGACCTTGGGCAAGTCATTTAATATATTTGTGCCTCAGTTACTCATCTGCAAAATGAGGATTTTAGTGCATTTCTCCCACCTTCTGTCTATCTTATCTATTTGGAGCACACATCCAGAGCACTTAGCCCAATGTGCCCTGATGCTGGTTGGGGTCTTTGTTAAAACATCTTATTAACTCTTTGAAAACTTGACTATACACTTTTCTGCAATAACCATTTCCTTAATAAAAAGCAACAGAGGGTCCTGTGGCACCTTTAAGACTAACAGAAGTATTGGAGCATAAGCTTTCGAAAGCTTATGCTCCAATACTTCTGTTAGTCTTAAAGGTGCCACAGGACCTCTGTTGCTTTTTACAGATTCAGACTAACATGGCTAGCCCTCTGTTACATTTCCTTAATGTTTTAAAATATGTATAATTACACTTGTTTTAATTAACTAGCATGAAAGTTATTAACCTTTGGAGCAATTTACCAAGGGCCATGGTAGATTCTCCATCACTGACTACTTTTAAATCAAGATTGGGTGTTTTGTCTTAAAAAAAAAAAAAAAAAAATCTGCTCTAGGAATTATTTAGGGGAAGTTCTATGACCTGTTACCCAGCAGGTCAGACTAGATCAGGGGTCGGTAACCTGCGGCACGCGTGCCAAAGGCGGCACGCGAGCCGATTTTTACAGGCACGTTGGCTGGGGTCCTGGCCATCACACCTGCTGCCGGCCTGGGTGAACGGTACCCCAGGCTGGCAGCGGGCTGAGCAGGGCCGGTGGCCGGGATCCCAGCTGGCAAGAGCCAGCAGACGGAACCCCAGACTGGCGGCGGGCTGAGCCGGTCTGGGGTTCTGTCCGCCTGTAGTGTATTAAATTTTTCCGCACAGGAATGTGCTACTTGCAGAGCACCAGGACTGGCAGCCTGTAGTATACTGTAAGTAGCACATTCCTACGGGGAGAAATTTAATACACTATACCCAGGTAGGGAAGGCTCTGCCTCCCCAAACAGCCCGCTCCCTATCTGCCCCCGACTGCCCCCCTCATAACCCATGACCCGTCCCACCCCCCCTCTCCTTGTCCCCTGACTGCCCCCTCCCGGGACCCCCCGCCTCCTGATTGCCCCCGTCAGAACCCCCCCACCCATCCAACCCCCACAGCTCCTTGTCTCCTGACTGCCCCCTCCCAGGACCCTCCACCTATCCAACCCCCACTCTGCTCCTTGTCCCCTGACTGCCCCCTCCCGGGACCTCCTGCCCCCTGACTGCCCTCCTCAGAACCTCCCACCTATCCAATCCCCGCTGCACCTTGTCTCCTGACTGCCCCCTCCTGGGACCCCTCCCATCTGCCCCCCCCCCACCCAAGCCCCCCTGCTCCCTGTCCTCTGACTGCCCTGACATCTATGCACACACCTGACAGGCCCCCCAGGACTTCTACGCCTATCCAACCACCTCTGTTCCCTGTCCCCTTACCATGCCGCTCAGAGCATCAGGAGAACTGGCAGCCCTAAGTAATACACAGTAAGTAGCACATTCCTATGGGGAGCAATTTAATACACTACACCCGGCCCCGCTCAGCCCTCTGATGGTCTGGAGTTCTTAAAATATGTTCTCACACCCCTTATAAAAAATTACACTACAATGAGCTTAAAAACTTGAAAACTTAAACTTGGTTTGTGTAATACAGTAATCGTTAAAAAATGTACAGTGTTAATAAATACATAGATTTGAAGAAACAAAGTAGTTGTAGGTTTCAGAGCAGCAGCTGTATTAGTCTGTATCCGCAAAAAGAACAGGAGTAGTTGTACTTATGTGCCCGTGCTTAGTTTGTGTTTTTGATGATTTACCTTCTAAAAAAATCTCGCATGTCTCGCACCCCCAGAAAGGGCATCTCGCGCCCCCAGGGGCTGCATGCACCCCAGGTTAAGAACCACTGCACTAAACTGATAAGATCTGCATTTTAATTTAATTTTAAATGAAGCTTCTTAAACATTTAAAAAACCTTGTTTACTTTACATACAACAATAGTTTAGTTATATAATATAGACTTAGAGAGAGAGACCTTCTAAAAACATTAAAATGTATGACTGGCACGTGAAACCTTAAATTAGAATGAATAAATGAAGACTCGGCACACCACTTATGAAAGGTTGCCGACCCCTGGATTAGATGATCATAATTGTCCCCTCTGGCCCTAGAACCTGTGAAAATGTGCAGCCCCTTTGGTCAATGAGGCACAGAATACAAGTTATTTAAAAAAAAAGAGTAGTGTTTTATTGTGATTAATTGGAACATCCAGTTCTTAAAGCTAAATAATGGTACAATTCTATAAATATAGGGCTGGAAGAGCCGACGAGGTCATCTGGTTGAGGCCATTGTATTAAGGCATTAAATATACCTAGACCATCCCTAACCAGTGTCTAACCTTTTCTTAACCTCCAGCAATGGGGATCCACAACCTCCCTGGATAATACTGTTCATAAATTCATATTCACACTTTTGAATTGAACATTGTTCTTAAAAATAAATAAATAAATGAAAAGCACACAGAGAAACTAAATGTCAAAATCTAGTTAAATAATGCCAGGATGTTTTGCTCACCTGTCTCTGCTTCTGAAGGCCCATGTCTAGCCTACTTTCCTCAGGTTTTCTTTAACCCTTGCTCTTTCCTCCATAGTTGTGGTCTCTTGTGCTGTATTTTTCCTCCAATAGCAGAATGTATTTCCTTTTCTTTATGTTCACTGCGTTTCTCCTCAGCTCTTCCACTGCTCATGCTCCTCTGTTTTTGTTTGGGGAGGGGGGAAGAATAGAGATGATTTGTACTTGGTTGTATAATGTACACATTTACTTCACTATATAATGCATAACTACATCCACATGCATCACAGATCGTGTCACAGAATATGCTGAAGAAGAGTATTGAGTAGGGCTGTCGATTAATCGCAAATAACGCATGAAATTAAGTCAAAAAATTAATTGCCATTAATCGCAGTTTTAATCGTACTGTTAAACAATAGAATACCAATTGGAATGTGAATATTTTGGATGTTTTTCTACATTTTTCAAATATATCGATTTCAATTACAACACAGAATACAAAGTGTACCATGCCTACTTTATAATTTATGATTACAAACATTTGCACTGTAAAAATGATAAACAAAAGAAATAGGATTTTTCAATTCACCTAATACAAGTACTGTAGTGCAATCTCTTTATCACGAAAGTGCAACTTACAAATGTAGAATGATATACAAAAAAAATGCATTTATAGAATGATGTACAAAAAAAAAGTTTGCAATCAAAAATAAATATAAAACTTTAGAGCATACAAGTCCACCTAGTCCTCCTACTTGTTCAACCAATTGCTCAGACAAACAAATTTGTCTACATTTGCAGGAGATAATGCTGCCCACTTCTTGTTTATGTCATCTAAAAGTGAGAACAGGTGTTCGCATGGCACTTTTATAGCCAGCATTGCAAGGTATTTACATGCCAGATGCGCTAAAAATCCATATGTCCCTTCATGCTTCAACCACCATTCCAGAGGACATGCATCCCTGCTGCTGACGGGTTCTGCTTGATAATGATAGTGCGGATTGACACATGAACTTGTTCATTTTCATTATGTGAGTCACATGCCACCAGCAGAAGGTTGATTTTCCTTTTTGGTGGTTTGGGTTCTGTAGTTTCCACATTGGAATGTTGCTCTTTTAAGGCTTCTGAAAGCATTCTCCATACCTTGTCCCTCTTGGATTTTGGAAGGCACTTCTGATTCTTAAGTCTTGGGTCGAGTGCTGTATCTATCTTTAGAAATCTCACATTGGTATCTTCTTTGTGTTTTGTCAAATCTGCAGTGAAAGTGTTCTTGAAACAAATAACATGTGTTGGGTCATCATCCGAAACTGCTATAACATGAAATATATGGCAGAATGTGGGTAAAACAAAGCAGGAGACATACTATTGACTGAAAGACCCATTCTGTTGGTGCTTGACAGGAGGGCTGAGACTAGGCAGTTTGATGCTCCCTTAAGAAGCAGTATGCAACTTCAGTTACCATGTGTTTCAGATAGCAGAATGCACACTAATTGGATCGGAGTCTGGCCGCATCCCTAGCCAACAGACCTCATCCCCTTAGGCTATAGTGTGATAAATTACTGTGAGGAATTAGTCTTCCTACTGTTCCTGTGAATGCTGTGAATGCTCAGTTTGAATCCTATTCTGCTGCTGCCTGGTGCAGGAATGAAGATGAGTCCCTATTCCTGATTTCCCCCATGTGATGAGGTGTCTGCCCCACAATGGCCAATAAGGGGTTAATGGGTCCCTAAGAAGGCTGCGTGAAAATTAGCCAATAGGAGAGGGGCTTTGAGAAGTGGCCAATCAGGGTCAAGCAGGCCCATATAAAAAAAGCCTCAGGGCAGAGCAGGATTAGTCACAGCCTGATGCTCAAAGACTGTGTCTGGAGTAGGTTGGTGTCTGTAGCACCTTGGACAGAGCTGTGCAGGCAGGAAGCGGAGAAGAGAAAGCGCTCAAGACAGGCTGCTGAGACTGTGGAGGGTGATTTGGCTACGGGAAGTGGCCCAGGGAAAAACAGTGATAGTAGAGACAAAGGAATGCAGTTAGTGACTGTGGGGGTTGGGACCTGGAGTAGAGGGTGGGCCCAGGTTCTCCCCCCCCCCCCCCACTCGCCACTGGGGAAGTGGCTGGACTAGGAGCTAATCTCTCCCAGAAGGGGGGAACATGGATAGTGACACTGCCGGAGGGATGAGCCATGAAGAGGACGCTGCGGTTCCTGATGCTGCAAGAGGGGTTGTAGGTGGACTGTTGAGAAGGAGTGAGGTTGGCTCTCTAGAGTGACCAGGAGGAGGCACCTTATCAGCAGTGAGGGAAACCGAGGTCAGAATCTTATTTAGTTTATTAATTCAAGGCTTCCATCTAGGACAAACAAATTCAGCACAGGATAAGAGTGTGGTATGTAAACAATGAGTCCCTACATTGGCTCAGACCAGGGATCCTGTCTGGCAGTAGCCAGTACCAGATGTGTTCGAAGAAGGTGCAGGATAGCTACAGTGGGTAATTATGGAATAATCTGCCCATTAGGGAAAATTCTTTCTCAATCTTCACAGATCGATGTGTGCTCTGAACCTAAATAGATATCTACTTTGAACTTTGGCACGCTTTCAGCACGGCTTAGCACCTGCATGGGAGAAATTAATTCTTCTCCTTCAATCCTCCTATATACGAATACACATTTGTTATATGCTAAGCCATTAGGTCAATTGCAAGTTTTGCATGTGTCAGTTACAGGCATTATAAAGCCAGCTGGGATGGAGGAATACCCAGGCCAATATTTCTGCTCAGGGAGTACAATTTTACACTGTTCTATGATGTCTTGGTGGAATGGCACAGAAGTGTTTCTTACCGTTCTCAAAGATAATCTTGTTTTTAGTTTCACTGCTTCTGAATTTCGGCTAAGATGCCCCAAACCAAAGGAGGCTTTCCCATTGAAACTTGTATTCCTATAGCAGCTCCCTTGCAACGTTGAACCTCAAGTTGTAGTGCAAGTGGCACTTATGTGCTAAGTGCCTTCAAAGAGCAGTTCCAGGGTTCCTCATTAAAGATGGATACTATGGGTATGCCCACACTTAGGCCTGGTCTACACTGGGGAGGGGGGCGGGGGGGGAGCTAAGTCGGTCTAAGTTATGCAACTTCAGCTACGAAAATAGCGTAGCTGAAGTCGACTTACTTAGAGCTACTTACCACGGTGTCTTCACCGCAGTGAGTCGACTGCTGATGCTCCCCCGTCGACTCTGCCTGCGCCTTGTGCTCTGGGGGAGTACTGAAGTTGACGGGAGAGCGCGTGGCGGTCGATTATCATGTCTAGACTAGTTTCTAGGCTTCCCCTTCCCCATCCCACTCAAGGATTCTTAGCATTTAAGACCAGAGACCTCTCTTGGTGAGCGTTCATAATCATACCAAAGCAACCAGCTTCCAGTCTCATGTGTGGAGACACTTCATGGACTAGAATGATGTGGTCTGCCCGTTCTACCAATTTTCAAGCAATGGCCTCATTTCTAGACTTTTTTGGTTTGAACTGTGAAACACGTGCCAGTTTTCCTTCCATTCTATCCGGTGGTTAATCTAGAAAAATAAAATAAAAATTCATGTGACCATTGTGTCAATTTCACACCAAAGAATGTTAAACTTAAAAATAAATGGGTATGCTGGGCATGTTCGACAAAATCCCTCCCATCAGCATAGGTAGTGTTTACACTGAAGTGCTGAAGCAGCACAGCTATACTGCTGTAGCTTTATCAGGGCATGTCTACACTTACCTCCGGAGCAATCGATCCAGCGGGGGTCGATTTTTATCGCATCTAGTCTAGACATGATAAATTGACCGCCAAGCACTCTCCCATTGACTCCGGTACCCACTGGAGTAAGAGGCGCAGGTGGGGTCGACGGGGAAGCGTCAGCTGTTGACTCACCGCAGTGAAGACACCGTGGTGAGTACATCTATGTACGTTGACTTCAGCTACATTATTCACGTAGCTGAAGTTGCGTAACTTAGATAGATTCTCCCCCCTTTCCCCTCCCAGTGTAGACCAGGCCTTAGAAAGAAAGCAACATGAGTTCTGCTTGTAAGATTTGGGGGCAGAAGGGGTGTACTCAGTGATGACAAAAGAAGTAACAACTAAAAGGTCAGCTGATGCATTTATTGACTTTCACCTAATTTGAGGGTTTTGTCTATTAATAATAGTATCTCTTTTTGAGCTTGAATCCTGACATTAAAGACAACCCTTGTCCCTTGGTGTCAATTCCAGATAATAATAAAAGAGCAGGCATGCAGGAAATGTGAAGGCAGATGGCAAGCAGTTGTTCATGTCTCAAGAGGTTTCTGGAGACTTAGAGAACAATGAGGCACTCCACTGTGACATACCAGTTTTACATTGGTGTAATCCCACTGAGCCCAGTGGGTTTGCATTGACACAATTGGCATTATAGTGTGAAAGGTCATGCCCAATCTGACTCTACTACAGTCTGGTTAAAATCCATTTCTTTTTATATTAACGGGGTATAATTTGTATAGTCCATTGGTACATTCTGCTGTTGTGCCAGTGATGGTTTTGTCTTGTACAGTAAAATTAAAATTTGGATGCTGTGTATTTTTATGTAGCATTGCATTTAGGGGTCTGGCAGCTTTTAGGAATTAGTTTATCAATTCAGGAAAAAAATGGACTCTTGTGGCAGCACATTGCAATAAATCCTTTATACCTTCAGTGCAGGATCACAGTTTAGAGTAAGAGCTATTTTATCAAGATAAATTGTTCATAATCCAGTTGCACAGGCTGATCAGGGAATTCCCTGCTGGAGGAGAACTCCCTGCTGGTACATTCTTGCCTGATGAGTCATATACCTATACCTATTCCTCCCCTTCCAATGCAGATGTTTATACCTGTCTTCCACTGCCTAAGGGCTCATGAAGATCAAGATGTCAGTGGTGCAATTTACTGCAGCAGCAGCTCTAACGTCACGTCATGGTCAGGGCTCGCCTTTGGAATCAGGAGCCATATTGATGCAGTGTTGCCAACTCTTAGGATTTTTATCATGTCTTGTGATCTTTGGTGTTTTTTTCTTAAAACACCAGCTCCTGGAGTCATGTGACTACATGACAAAGTTTTAAATGAATATTGAGATTCTTATGCAAGTTTCTAGCCCTCCTAGTTGTGGGGAAAAGCTTTAAAATGCGACTATAGGAATATCCTAATGACTCAGAACGAAAAGGCAAATAAGATACCAACATGTACAGGATTTCAAAAAACCCCTCATGATTTTTTTCATAAAGTATGGGGAGAGCTGGAGGTGGAGAGGAGGGGAGGGGCGGGGAAGCAGACTCAAGTATCTGAAAACTAGATGTTGGCATACTGCTGATGTCCCCCACCCTAATCCCATGCTCTGGTGGAGGAGACAATCAGTCTCAATATGCTTATTGCTCCCTCCAGCTTATTATGGCACACAAAATATTTGCATTAAATGGCACGAATATTTATTTGATCACTTATGCACCAACAGACCGGGGGGGGGGGGGAGGGAGGGGAAACATGCAAGGAAACAAACCTGTAGAACTAACAGGATGCGTGCCAACCTGCTTTACTTTCAGCCAGGAGTTCTGATGACCCTGGGAAGAGCCCAGCATTCTAGTGGGGTGGTACCTTTGTACCTCCATACAGTCTGTGCCCAGGGGTGAGGTGTATGATGTGATTTGGCCCCCTGTTCTTGACAGCACCTTTGAAAATAGCATAACTTTTGTTGAGTGCGTACAGTTACCCATGAAATGCTTAGAAGTTAGAGATATGATGCATAGGCACCGACTTCCTGTGTTCCCAGGGCGGGTGCTTGACCTCCCACTCTGCCCCAGTCCCCACCCCTTCCCACCCCTGCTCTGCCCAGCCTTGCCTCTTCCTGCCCCATTCTACCCCTCCCCCCAGCACCTCCTGCACCCTGCTGAACACTGATCACAGTGTGTGTGTGGGGGGGGGGGGAGGAGCTGATACGTGGGGCTGCTGGTGGATGCTGAGCACCCACTTTTTTTTTCCAGCCCTGGAGCCCCCCCCAGAGTCGGCATCTATGATATGATGCCTCACCTGCCACTTTTTTGAAAAGACAGTGTGGGTGAGGTAATATCTTTTATTGGACCAACTTTTCTGTTGGTGGAGAGGACAAGCTTTCGAGCCACACAGAGCTCTTCCTCAAGTCTGGGAAAAATTAACCAGAGTATCCAAATACCAGGTGTGACACATTCTTTAGCCTACGAAGTTCACATATGTTGTAGGTGAGCATTTAAAATGAAGTGGGCAATTAACACCCCTGCAGTTGTAGGACAAAGGAGGGTATTAGGCAGCAGGTGTGTTACAAATTGTTGCAATAAGCCATAAAACCAGAGGCTTAAGTCCATGTTTTTTTAATGTCCAGTGGAGTTATCAATTTAACCTGCACAACTTCTTCAAAAAATGAGCTATAGGAACTTAATTATTTTTCTTTTTTTTCGTATCCCATCACCAGTTTTCTCTATTATGTTTCACAGCTTGCAAATGGAGAAGTTAGATAAATATAAAATACTCCTTTGTGGAAGCTGCAACTTCATAACACTACGTTATATCTTAGAGTTCAGAATAACACAAACTCCCCCAGAGAGGGGAAAACTTTCTGCTCTCTCGTGGAGGTGGAGTAATTATGCCGAAGGGCGAGCGCTCTCCCATCGGCATAGAGTGTCCACACCAGATGCGCCGCATTGGTGCAGCTGCCCCAATGTAGTGCTTCCAGTGTAGATCTGCGCTAAGACAGAGAAGCAGATTTACCCCATGTTTTAGACACTCTTTTCAGACTGGCTGTGATCGTGGACTTCCTTACACATCCCCTGAGTCTGCAAACAGAACCAGTAACCATCTTACACATTTAAGTGACAGCCTACACTTCCAACACAGCTTTTAATGCACCACAGACTTCTCCATAGTAACTCAGTGGTGCTTGGAGCTGGAGCTTTGGTTTCAGACCGTGAACTCTGCTCTTGGAAAGGAAGTTGAACATTTTTGGAGGGGCACATGAAGCACACAAATGAGAGGCTCACCTGACACACCCACCTCCCAGATTTCTCAGGATACTTCTGGTGGGGAAGCCCAGCAGCGAGGAGGCAGCGGCACTCTCCGTGTCCCTGCAGCCCAGGAGAGGGAGGAAGCAGCAGGGCGCTGGCTGCCAGCTGAGCGCTTCCTCTCGCCACACCTATAGCTGCTGCTTCTACTTCCCTGTTGCTGGAGTCCCAGCACTGCTGCTTGCTTTGCAGACTGACAGCTGAGGTGAGTCGGGGGGTGGAGGCAGAGGCAACATGTGGGACTCTAGCAATAGGCTGCAACTGTAGGGGTGTAGGGTAGAGGAGCTCTGCTGTCACCCTGCTGCTTCCTCCCTCCCTCTCTCCCTCCCTGGGACACATGGCTATTTTGGGGGGTGTCCCTGCTTGCCTCTTGTGCACACCACTGGAAGTTAGGGTATCAGTCTGGGCATCTAGCAACCTGGGTTCAATTCTCAGCTCTGGGAGAGACTTCCTGCATGATGTGGGGGAAGTCACTTAGGTCTGGTCAACACTACAGCCCTATATCAGTATAATTATGTTGTTCAGGAGTGTGAAAAATTCACACCCGTGAGTGATGCAGTTATACTGAACTAACCCCCTCATGTAGACAGTACTATGTCGGAGGGAGAGCTTCTCCTGTGGACATAGCTACCACCTCTTGGAGAGATGGATTAACTACACTGACTGGAGATCTCTCTCCTACTAGCTTACAGCATCTTCATTAAAGCACTACAGCGGCACAGCTGTGCTGATGCAACATTCTCAGTGTAGACTTGCCCTTAATCTTTCGTGCGTCAGTTCTCCAGCTATAAAATGGGGATACTACTTGTGTACCTCAAAGGGGTACTGTGTACTCCTATACATTAAAGATTGTGAGGCACTCAGATACTGTGCTGATGGGGGCTTGTGATAGGGTATATATACCCCACACCGGGATTGAAAGGGTTAAGGGGCAGATCTGAGCCCAGGTGGAACTGCTTGCTTACCCTTTCAGAGTTTGCTCCAGCTGAGGATCTTAAAAGGGTGTCAAATAGCTCAGAAGGGGGCAGACAGGTTAGAAGGACAGATTATCTTAGGAGCTCTTGATTAAGGGTCCAACTGGAATCATGGCTGCAAGTGGCAGCTGCCTAAGGCCCTAGAGGAGGGATTAGCCTTTCCCTGAGGAAACCTTCACTCCATCTCCTGGTGAATCATTTATGAGGCTTTTGACCACACCCTGGTCTGGGAGGGTAAGTGACAGGAAGTGAAGCACTCCTAGGGTCCTGGGCCAGAGCCCAGTGGAGAGGGAGGCCCTGGGTTCCTCTACCAATCCCCATTCCCCTCCTTTCTCTCCCCCAGAGCTAAGAGGGATAGAGACACTGTAAACCTTGAAGCAAGGATGTGGGGGAGATTGGCCTTTTATATATTTATAAGAATGCTGTTGTCTCCCACCCCCAGAAGGGGGTGATACTCAACTGGCTGGAGGCCTGAGTCACTATCTACCAGAAAAGAAACTGTAGCTGTGTCCGAATGACCACTGGCTGAGGATGCTAAAGATGGGGGAGAATCATGAGGCAGGTGCCTAACGGCTATGCAGTACCACTGATAAGCGCAGCCCATCACTGGGCTAGATAAGCACCTTAAAATAGGCTGATGTTTTTCCCTTTGAAAAACCACCTCCTGGGAATCTTTAAAGGGCACACAAGGGGCAATCTGAATACTTCCTGTACAACAAAGAGCAAGGCCATATGTCTCCAAACTACTATGGATCACTGTGTGTAGCAAAAAGTAACTGAAAAGAAACACATTTACTGAGGTAGAAAGGGTATGGGTGTGTGGGTGTGTCACCTGGTACTTGTAAGGAAGATGGCTGCCTAGTCCCAGACCAACTCACTCCCCACCTATCAATTGATCTGTAATAATTGCCTTCCTAGCAAATTGGCATAAAAGTTTAAATTAATCCCCTGGATAAACTTCAGACTGACTATGGATTCCAATGAAAAAATGAGTCAACAAAAGAGCTAAGCCTGAATCACCTAAGCAGCTGAAGGGGGAGACTGCAGGGCCACAGCAGAACCATGGCACAGAAAGAATTCCTCACAGATCAAGTGGGTTCAATCTCAAAAGATATTTATGATCTCTCTAAAGATGTACGTGATCTAAAATCCCGAATGGCTCGCTTGGAAAATGAGCTACAAAAGACTGTCATTGAAGCCAGGGAAATCAAATGAAAAACTGCCTCCTTAAAGCTTAGGCTCACTAGAAAGGAAAGGAAAAACAGGATGACTCAGAAGACAACCTTTGTCTCTTGGGCATTGCTGAAGGTCTAAGGGGAAGGATATTATCAGCTTTCTTCAGAAGCTACTCCCTGACTTACTTAAATTGGACCCCTAGCTGCCCTCATTAGATATTGAAAGGGCTGGTATTAGAAGGCAGGAGTCTGGCAAGCTCAGACCCATCATCTTTTTCAAGCTGCTGAAGTTTACTGATAAGGTAATGTTAATGAATGCTGCAAGAAAAGCTGAAATCCTTGTGTACAGAGGCCACAGATTTTCTCTTTTTCCCAACTTCTCAGCTGAGCTTAAGAAAAAGAGGGCTGCATTCAATGGCATAAAGTAAATCCTGAGTGTGGGGGACCAACATCAGAAACAGCATCAAGTACCCATCTGTGTAGATGTATATACATATACTATGTGTATGTATACATAACCTCTTCTGTAGGTAGGAATATATTCTATATATTCTAGAATGCCCAATGGTATTTACAGGGTAATATTTCACTTAAATATATTTGTGTTTGGACTATTAGATAATACATGGAGGGGAGGAGCGAATGGAACTGAAGTCATCAGGGATCTAAATGTGTGCATGTTGTCTTGTTTTAAGTCTGTTACTTTTTTTTGGGTTTGTTACAAATATACTTTGGAAGATGCATGATATTTAACAGTAGATCTTTTTGTATACCTGGCACTCTTAAACCCTCAACTGAAGCACAAATTCATTCAAAACTAACCAGTATCTAATATGTATAAAGACAGACCATGTCCTAGAGATGTGGTTTTACAATATCAGTAGGGAATATGACGCTAGATAGACATCTGGACAAATCCAATTACATGAGACCCAGCTTTCAAAACACAGTAGGCCAACTCTCGTTATTAATGAATGAACTTGATTTAAAAGATATCTGGAGACTGAGACACCCCAATGAGTGAGACTATAAATATTTCTCTACAGTACATTCATCTTACTCCAGAATTGACTTTTTTCTTGTTTTCAGAACTGATTCCAGCATGCCTAGAAGCACCTATTGATATATTAATATCAGATCATGCTCCAATTATACTAGCCACAAATGCTGAGTACACACAATTAAAATCATTTAGGTGGAAGCTGAACACTGCTACTAAAAGATGCCAAGCTTTGTTCCACAGTTGATCCAGTTATCTCTAACTTCATACAAGAAAATAAGCACTCGGTCACCTCAGATACCATCTTCTGGGTAGCTCTGAAAGCTACTGTAAGGGGTGAATGCATAAACTATGCCTCCCAAAAGAAGACAGAAATTCAAGTGACTAGATTCTCTGGACAAGGAAATAGATGAGTTGCAGGGAAAGCATAAGACTGACCCAAATAATGAAAACCTCTTATGTTCTCTAATCACTGCCAAATATAATGGACTCTTATCCAGTCAAGTTGAATTTGTACTCAATAGGGCCAAAAAAGAACAGAAACCTGGGAGGATATCTGGCTTAATGTGAAAGATACTTCAAGTTCTTTATCCTTGCAATTCTCCCAGAACAAGATAGTAAACAGGTATTACTGGAATCTGGAACATTTAAAGCAAGATTGACAACACACAGTGAATGTTGGAGATGCAAACATCCCCACACCAACCTCTCACACATCCTGTATACCTGGCATGCCCCCCCCCCCCAAGCATATCTTCTGCAAGACCAAATTGAGTGCTCTCTCAAAAACTTTGTATTATTGTTTTTCCTTCTCCAAGCTTGTCTATTTTAAGGGTCCTGGATGAGTTGGTATTACCAGTTAACATTAAATAGTTAATGGAATCCATTTCTTTAGTGGCCAAAAGAGTTATTTTGAGAATATGGAAATCTGCTATTCTTCCCTCATATACAGGCTTAAAAGCTGAAGCCTGGAGCAGGCAGAAGTGGATTAAGTTTTAGGCTAGGTTTTGTGTGTGTGGTATTTTTTTTTTTTTTTTTAATTTTTAATTTCTGCTGGAGTACTCTGGGGAGAAACCCAGAATCCCACTGTGAAGGAATGAGGCTGGTGATTCCTCCAGGAATGTGGAAGATGAGTATTGTGTTGGACACTGATACTCTGCAGTTGATGGGATGGGATGTGACCTGGCTAAAGGGCTGAGTCATTAGAAAAACTGAATCACTATCAGGAGGGGGTATTCTGTCCTGCCATAGGGGAGTATGTGCCAGATGATGAGTCATTCTTGTACACTATGCATTAGCAATTGTACTTACCAGGGCTGATGCAAATGATACTCTAAAGGCTCAGTCTAAAGGTTCATTGCCACCCTCTAGTGGTGCACAAACTTTAGAGACACTTAATGCTTCCAAGCCACTAGGAAGAGTTATGGGCTGATCAGTCTACGCTAACTCTATAGTGATTCCTCCCTCAGAGAGACTGGCTTAGTGGGCTCTCTACTACTGCATTAATGGCAAATATGACTCTGTCTAAGAGAAACGCTTGGCAAAAATATGAGGAAGTCTGGTCAGATCTGAAACTATGGCCTATGTTTGCAGTTTAGTATATATCAGTTTAGTTACACGGATAATTAAAGTTACATATTTTCGCTGTGGGAGAGTCAAGTGTTAACAGGAGTGTGATAGCTGAATATCATGAATGCTGGGGTGTTCATAACTGTTCTGAAATAAGACTATTCTGGCCATTCCCGCAAGGCATATTTACTGTGGGAGTAATCCTGAAATAGGTGGATCTGAATTATATTGTAATGACGAGATGGTAGACCAAATTCTCTGCTAAAGTAAACTGGTGAAGCTTCATCCACTATAATGGTAGTGTTCCAGATTCCCCCAGCAGCAAAACTCAATCTTTCCTAGTCGGTTGTAGAGCTTACAAAGAGTATTGACAGACAGTCAATGATACTCATGGACAGTCGCTTAAAGGTGAGGATCCAGTGTGTGATCTTGAACTTGCTTCCTGGTGCTATTTTGACTCTGTTGGAAAGTGAGGTGGGAAAGAAGCATGTGGTGAGTGGGTGGATGGGGGTGTGCAGAAAACATGGCTAATCTACTGTATTAACTGTACTCAGAATGCCTTCCCATCGATGTTGGCTTTGGGCAGCTGCTGAGAACAAGGGAGAAGAGGCCTTTTTAAAAAAACAAACTGTGCCCCAGGCCATTAAAGCACTGAAGCATTGCGGTGTATTCCTCAGGCAGGTCATTGCTAGTGTGCTCACCAGCCATTGACTGCAATCATCTGAACCCTAAACTCATCCTTAACGAGGACTATCAATATTTCATTTCCCGTGACAGGGTTAGGCTAGCATGGATCAAAGCATCACTTGTTATTTCTCTTCTTCCTTATTATCTTTGTGGATTTTTATTTTTAAAATATAAATAAAGAATATGAACATCATCTATAAAATCAGGTCTTATGCATGTGTCTAGATCAGGCTGTAGAGCTGGACCTATAGAAAGAGGTATCAAATAATTTGCGACCTGATTGTGGAGTATCAACATGAGGGTATCACACACAGATGGTCCCAATTGAGTCGGTGGAACTACTTGCAATGGAGTCAGTGGGACTATAACTCCTTGTGAGTGACAGTATGGCAATCTGGCCATCAAGAAATCTTTATCCCTCATTTACTTAGAGACAAACTTCATGTTTAGATCATCAGCTGGTGTAATGGGGGAGCTCTAATTGAAGTTGATGACTTTTTAAATCCTCCTCCTGTAGATTGTCTCTGTAGCTTGATCCAGACACCATTAATGGTAGAATAAATGGTATGAATAAATCCTGACAAGTATATAGATGGGTGTATTTATTCATATGAGTATGCTGATTTATAACACTAGAGACCTGCCGCAGTATCGTCACCTGATATCAGAAATGGAAACTCAAATTGGAAATCAAGATTTTTTTTCTGCCAGCTAGTGGAATATCACTTGGAATATTACCAGGTAGGAGAAATTGTGGCAATGAAGGAAAAATGATCCAATCCATTCTTCTAGATTGACTGGTATGTCCCGTGGTCATTCTTTGAACCAAATATTACTATGGATCTTTGTAATTATTTTGTAACCACCTTTTATACTGTTTTTCTCTAGTTCAGTCATGCTAATAGCTGTGGGACCAGCTCATCATAGGGTGAAATCAGCAAATCCATTCCCAAATTTGATTATTCAGCATGAGAAGTTATATTTGTGTTTCACTAATACTTCATTATAGTATTTTTCTCATGGGTTTTTGCTGTTTTCACCACTACAGCACTAATTCAAGAGTTGATCTCCACTCATGGCAACTGCATAAGAATCAAATGGAAAAAGAAAAATTTCATTTGCTAAATTCCACTTGCTTCTGGCAGTAGCTTTGCTTGCAGAATAAAAATTGCACTTAGGCAGTCTAACTTGTATGAAATCAGACTGACCAGTTAGTCATGACACCCCAGACTTTGAGAAGCTCATTTTCTTATGCGATGGGAAGAAATGTAATAAAGATAGAATTGTTTTTGATGATGATTATTTTAGATGCTACTCATACACAGTAAGGCATGTTCCCCAAATGCTGGTGAAGTCTGTAATATTGCTGAAAGTAGGGTGTGTGTGTGTGTGTGTGTGTGTGTGTACGCCATATATAAATTAGAACAAAGGTGATGAACAGGAGCAGTTCTGAAAGGGAAGGATGATATGATTAAACTTGATATGAACGGTGAAGGGACTAGAAGAGACTAAGCCATTTTAAAAATTGCTTAGCTGATCCCTTGCTTCCATTTGACGCTTATCCTACATCTGCTCTACTAATTAACAAGCTAACGGATCTTTACAGAATAGCTATCTCACAGAGGTAGCTGATTTATTCCCTATAATATCATATTGCTCATACACACACACACACACAATCTGCTTTTCTGGCTTTTTCATATAATTATTGGCACTTCATAATACCTGTGAAAATCTTCTATAGCAATCCAGTTTGTGTCTGTAATTCCAAGGCAACAGAGTTAGATGTTTTCACACTTCATAAGCAATAGGACACAAATCAGTTAACTAAAATTATATGTGGATCATCTGCACTCGAATTAAGTTTCATTTTTTTTATTGTGGTGATAAATCCTGTCACATTTAAGAATAGGCTGATTGGAATTATGAATGCTGTGGATTGATTATAATCCATGAGCAATTTTCACACTGGCAGGCTAACTCGAGAAACAATGGTGTCATGATTTGATTGAAATGGAGACAAGTGCAAAATAATGGCTGGGCCCTACAGCTAAAAGTAAAAGCTATTGTTTGAATCACATTGAGTTCTAAATGGAAAAGGTCAAGTGGTGATAAATGGGGAGGGGGGGAAGAGACATAAAAGAATAATTGATCCTTTTTAGATAATGTTGAATTCTGTATGTGATGTTTGGAGGCGCACTTAGACACTAGGTCCACTCCTGTTTCCATTGAAGTTAATGGGATCTTTGCTACTGGCTTCAGTATCTTCATGATCTAGCCTAATATTTACAGATACTGAAGAAACATCATTTTGCAATTGGCTAACAGTGGAAACATTTCTGAAAATAGTAATCCCACTATCTGACACCAAAATCAAATGTAAAAAGAACAGGAGTACTTGTGGCACCTTAGAGACTAACAAATTTATTAGAGTATAAGCTTTCGTGGACTACAGCCCACTTCTTCGGATGCATATAGAGTGGAATAAATATTGAGGAGATATATATACACACATACAGAGAGCATGAACAGGTGGGAGTTGTCTTACCAACTCTGAGAGGCCAATTAAGTAAGAGGAAAAAAAACTTTTGAAGTGATAATCGAGATAGCCCAGTACAGACAGTTTGATAAGAAGTGTGAGAATATTTACAAGGGGAGATAGATTCAATGTTTTAATGGCTCAGCCATTCCCAGTCCTTATTCAATCCTGAGTTGATTGTGTCTAGTTTGCATATCAATTCCAGCTCAGCAGTCTCTACGCAAAAGAATTAATGGACAAGAATCTGACATCAGGAATCATAATACTCAAAAACCAGTGGGAGAACACTTTAACCTGTCTGGCCATTCAATGACAGACCTGCGGGTGGCTATCTTACAACAGAAAAACTTCAAAAACAGACTCCAAAGAGAGACTGCTGAGCTGGAATTGATATGCAAACTAGACACAATCAACTCAGGACTGAATAAGGACTGGGAATGGCTGAGCCATTACAAACATTGAATCTATCTCCCCTTGTAAGTATTCTCACACTTCTTATTAAACTGTCTGTACTGGGCTATCTCGATTATCACTTCAAAAGTTTTTTTTCCTCTTACTTAATTGGCCTCTCAGAGTTGGTAAGACAACTCCCACCTGTTCATGCTCTCTGTATGTGTGTATATATATCTCCTCAATATTTATTCCACTCTATATGCATCCGAAGAAGTGGGCTGTAGTCCACGAAAGCTTATGCTCTAATAAATTTGTTAGTCTCTAAGGTGCCACAAGTACTCCTGTTCTTTTTGCGGATACAGACTAACAAGGCTGCTACTCTGAAACATAATCAAATGTGTGGATTTATTTATAGATCTAATTTTATAGGCATAGGAGGACCTTAATTTCAGAGCGGTGTAAAGTGAAACTGAGGCCCATAAATCTATATATATCAATGAGTGGACATGCAATAAAGGTTTTAGAGGGTTTTTTCTTCTTTTTTTACATTAGCTTTTATCTAGCCCTGCAACTTGTGCAAAGCGAGCGTAAAGACATGTATTTTGCTTTGTTTAACATCTGATGACTTGCTTTGCATTGATGCAAACAGGGTGACCAGACAGCAAATGTGAAAAATTGGGAAAGGGGATGGGGGGTAATAGGAGCCTATATAAGAAAAAGACCCCAAAATCAGGACATCTGGTCACCCTAGATGCAAATGACTACCCCAAGTACAGGGAAAAGATGTATCAGGCCTTTTGTTGACATGAGTCTGAGTTTGGGATTGGCTGCATACTCAGGAGTAGCCACCCCTCTGGTGCACTTTAAACACCACGGAATAAGTTTGTGAGTGTATGTGTGAAAGATGTGGCACTACATGATAAAGTAAACTGAAAACAGGTATGCAGCTTTGTTTTTAAAAAAAGATATGGCTTTGCTCAAAGTTCTCTAAGGATTTATAAAACAAAAGATTTCAGAAATATGCCCAAACATAAAGTTTGATTGCAGTAGAAAGGTGCAGTTTGGGTATATTGTGAAACATTTTGATGATACTGTATAAACATTTGGTGTTCATTCATATTTCTCAAGGAAACTGAAGAAAACAACCTAGTTAATCACTTGATATAGATTTTAGGCCAGAAGGGACCATCATGATAATCTAGCCTGACCTCCTGCATGTTGCAGTTCACACCCATTCCTGCAATATGCCTATAACCTCTGGATGAAGTCTTGAAGACCTCAAATCTTTTTTCTCTTCTTTTTATTTAAGATTTCAGGTTACAGAGAATCTGCCATTTACTCTAGTTCAAACCAGCAAATCACCTGTGCCCAATACTGCAGCCGAAACCAAAAAGCACCCAGGGTCTCTGCTAATCTGACCTGGGGGAAAATTCATTCCTGACCCCAATATGGCAATAAGTTAGACCCTGAGCATATGGGTGAGACCCACCAGCCAGACATCCATGAAAGAATTCTCTGTAGGGACTCAGAATCCTCCCCATCTTGTGTCCCATCTCCGGCCATTGGAGATATTTGCTACTAGCAGTCATGGCTGGGCCATATGCCGTTCGTTGTGGGCAATCAAATCATACCACACCCTCCACAAACTTATGAAACTCAGTCTTAAAACAAGTTTTTGTTTTTTTTTTTGCCCCCCACCCTTGGAAGATTGTTCCAGAACTTAACTTCTCTGATGGTTAGAAACCTTCATCTAAAGTCAGGCTGTGACACTCTATACCTTGGGGGAGCATCCTGTCTTCCTCATAGACATAATTTATATATAATTGTGATATTTCAATAAAGCATGCTATGTAAGGTATCATGGGAAAGGTTATGATCCATTGAAAGCCATTGTTCTACCTAAATATTCATATCATTAATGCATATGAAGTTATGAGATTGTGTTGTATGATTGTCACTAAAATATGCTGTGAGTTGGGGAATCGCCCACATATTAGATCCCCCAAGACAAAAACAAAGGAGCTAACCAACACCCGGGTGGGTGTCGAACAACCATCAATAGCCATTGTCCAGCAAGGGAGTGTGATGGAGTGTACAAACCCCACACTGAGCAACAAGGGGTTAAGGGCGCCAGCCCTGCTCCACCACACCTGCAGCAAATGCTCCATCTGTTGGAGTAATTAAAAGGCAGCAAATAGCTCAGTTTGGGAGCAGTGCTGAAAGTGAACAGACTTGCAGAGCAGAGCGAAACCTAAAGGATCTGATGCAGCTACCCAAAAGGGGCCCTCCGTGAGGGAAGGGAGGACCCTCCACAGAGATGAGCAGAGAGGGAGAGCCTGCCTTTAAGAAAGCAATCTAAGAACCTAGTCCTGCAAACTCTACTGGCATAATGTGCCCTATTGTGAGTAGTCGCATCACCACATGTACAGTAGAAACTCAAAGATATGAACACCAGAGTTATGTACTCACCGGTCAACCGGACACCCTCGAAACGGAAGTAATCGGACAGCAGCAGAGACACACACAGCAAATACTTTACTGCTTTGGAGTTTTAGCCTTTCAGGGCTTCAGCACGGGGTGGGGGGGGGGAAGAGGGGTTAGGGCTACAGCCGCAGGGTCAGAGGGTGTCAGGGCTCCGGGTGGAGGGGTGTGTGTCAGGGCTTCTGACCCTTGGGAGTGCTGGGGCTCAGGGCTTCAGCCCCACGGCTCCTTTCCTGGCTTCAGCCCTGTGGGGGACGCCAGCACTTGGGGCCTTAGCTATGAGGGGAGTACTGGTTTCAACCCCAGCATCCCCCCCCCCGCCATAGTTAAAGCCCCAAGCCCCAGTGCACCCCTCCCTGCCCAGAGCCTTGACACCTCCCCTCCTCCCGGCTGAAGTCCATAGCCTCTTGTTCTTAGTTACAGACATTTCAGAGTTAGGGACAACCTCCATTCCCGAGATGTCCATAACTTTGAGGTTCTACTGTAATGCTTACTGCTATGAGCAGTAATATTGGCCGTATTTGGCCCTAACCTGAAAAAAATTCCTGGCTCCACCAAAGTTTATTGATTTTGATGGAGGCAGGCGCTCATGTAGGATTTTCACTTCTTTAATAGCACCATTTATTCAAGGATCTCAGAGTGCTTTACATTTAATCTTCACAAAGGCTCTGACCCAGCAAGTCTCTTAAGCACGTAGATAGTCACACAATGGGGTTTACTTACCTACTTAAATTTATGGTCCTACTTAAAGGCTTTACTGGAGCAAGGCCAAAATTTCCCATGTGACTTGTAAATGTTTTTTAGTCCTAGTTTACAATTAGGTAAACTGAGGCACCGAACAGTTAAGGTCCAGGTTATATTATTAAGACATGTAGCAATGAGCTCCCTCTGGATAAGTGTGACTCAGCACAGGCGCCAGTTCATGACTGTGTCATAGGCACAACTAATTTGCCCAGTGTCACATCATAAATTCCGTGCAGAAGTGTGACTAAAACTCAGGACAAAGCATAACTGTGGCTTAGCAACAGGAGCTAAAGATGCAAGTTGAGTAAAAAAGTACAGCACATGCTATATTTTTGTCCATGAGGGAAAGAACAAACAAACTAAGACTGGTTTAACTTAGTTGCCTGAGCTTTCTGAGATGCCAAGACAGAAGGTGGAATATTAGTCTGACGCACAATAATTTGGTCAACGTGGGGAGAGTGAGAAAGAAATAGAGAAGACTTATTAGGAGAAATGACAGCATTGCTCCATAGCACCGGGCAATAATTAAACAATAACAATTGAAATACAAGTACTGCCTGGAGATTAACTAGCTGGGTGGGTAGTTGGTGGTGGTGTGTTAATTTAGATGGACTATAAAGGCCTAAAGAGTTGAAGATGTTAATATGATCTTGTTACTGTCCAACAATAAGCTATTTTAAACAAAGTTTGGGATTTGGTCTACAGAGACCTCAGCCTGCTTAGTACCATGGCAAACACGTTATTAAAAAAATACAGAAAAAAGGAAAAACAGTTAAGTATTAAGTAAGGCTTTTATTTTAACAACATGCCTTTGGTTTGTTTCTCTTCCTCCCCACCACCCCCATGCCCTGGGTCTTTAGATGGAGAGCGTTTTTAGAAAGAAAAACACACTATCTGACATCTCAGAAATGGTAATAAATGTCCTTTTTATGGAAAAGAGGTTAGTTGAGATGGGCTGGTGTTATAGTCTGATCCCGTTTCTTAGAAGACAAAACAAGACACAGACAAAAAGGAAAATAAGAGAACAGCACCTATAGAAAATGCAGCTTTTGTCTTTAGGTGTTGACTTTCATTTGCAATCTCCCTGGAGAAACACTGGCACAGCACATGGTCTCATTAGCCACTCTGACACCAGGCTGTTTTAGGATATTGATTTTATTTGCCTCTCTTTGGTCACAGGCCTACAGCAGTGTTGCAAAATATACAGCCAGACTCTCTATAGAAGGAAAAAGGAGAGAAATAGGAAAGGAAAAAAATAAGGGGTGTGTGTATGGGGAAAGGACACAAGGAGGTGTACGTGTGACTAAGGCTTGGTCTACACTACCCGCCCCAATTCGAACTAAGGTACGCAACTTCAGCTACGTGAATAACGTAGCTGAAGTCGAAGTACCTTAGTTCGAACTTACCTTGGTCCACACGCGGCAGGCAGGCTCCCCCGTCGACTCCGCGGTACTCCTCTCGCGGAGCTGGAGTACCGCAGTCGACGGCAAGCACTTCCGGGTTCGACTTATCGCGTCCAGACTAGACGCGATAAGTCGAACCCAGAACTTCGATTTCCAGCCGTCGAACTAGCTGGTAAGTGTAGCCAAGGCCTAAGTCTCAAATCCCAAGTGGTTTTCAGGATTTGGACAGAACCAGTGGAGGTGGTGATGTCATCTGGGTCCCTCCATCTGGCCTGGTCTGGTCACTATGTCTTTTGGGATTAGGACAATGAAGGGCCAGTGGTGTCACAGTGGATCCTAGGGTTCTAGGAGACCATGGCAGCCATGATGGTGAGGCTCAATTCCTTCTTTTCCTTTAGTCAGCAACTGTTGCATTTGCTTCCTGATTTTCCCCAAAAAGTCTTTTATTTCCTTTTAAGGAGCCCAGGTGGGAGTGATTGGAGAAATAGCCATTCCCTCATTTTGTTCACCATTTAGGCCTAATTTTTGATACGCCAATGTTGGTCCATTGATTTTCAAATTTCACACTCCTGTTTGTTAGGCATATTTAATTCAGTTCTAGAATTATATCAATATGTCTTCTTTTGTTTGTACTAATTCAGCCTTTTTGTCTCCCTTTTGCACCTTTATTAACATTTATTATAGGTTGTTGTGACACTTTGACAAATTGGATATAGAGATTAATGGAGTGAGACTAAACTAGACTGACAAGTTAAAATAACTAAGTGGCTGGATTATAGAAGATACAGTCTACAGTGGGGAGTCCTGGAAGGGTGTGGAATAACATCTCTGGGGCTGTGTATGACAAGCATGTGCCACTGAAACTAGAAGCCCAACTGTATAAAGCAATGGTTTTATATACCTCGCAATGCTGTCTGGTGCAGAATCATGGGCAATAGAGATGGCAGGTTGAACACTTTCAGGAGTCTGAGGTGAGACGTCTTTGTGAGAGGAGTTACATAAAGAGATGGATTTTGGAAATGAATGTATTAGGATGAAAGTCAGTTTGTGATGTGGCTGACAAAATCCAGGAAGTGAGACTTTGTCACCTTGGACATAAGCAGAGGATGAATGAAGGGGAACTAATGAAGATAGCATAGTAGGAAAGAGAAGCCAAAGATGTGCTGGGTGGTTTGCATCAAAGAAGATGCTAAGCAGGTGGATCTTAGTGCAGCCTCAGACAGACAAAGATAGCGGCTGCTTGCATGATGACCCAACCCAAAGTGATAGGATAAAGGAAAGAAGAAGTTGAGACTTTTTATTAACATGTACTTGCTGCTTACCACTATGGTGAATTTGTAGGCCCAGTTATTACAAAAAGTGCCTAAAGCAATGTTAACTTAAACTGAATTCATGTTACATGGCAACAGGGTTAGCAGGCTCCTGGCTGTCCACTTAAATAAGTGGCCTTCTCCAAAACAGCCTCCAAAATCCTTTATCCCTTCAACAACATTGATTAACACACAAGGCCTTTGTAATCTGCACAAATCTTTGTAACGAACACAAAGAACCTGCAGATGTTTCTCCTAATTATACATAAACTTCTAACAGTTTATCTAACATCCAGACCCCGGCTAAGTCAGTGGCTGAACAGGACAGGGAAAATGCTGTGGGAGGCCGTGGGTGAGGACTGGAGGACTTTGAAGAAGTGGTGGCTGCTGCAAGAGGAAGTGAAGAGGGCCCTCTGTGAGATCAATTGAGGACTGCATTGGGGGGACACCTGGATAGCCCACCTCTGCGAGCACCTAAGAGTGACAGCAAGAGAAATCCCCATGACCACTGTCATGGGACAGGGATGTGCAGACCCCTCAAATCTATGTAATAATCCTCTGTGTAAATTTAAGAGATTGCAAAAGAACATGATTTCGTTTGCCACTTTCTCTTGTTAAGGAGTCATGTATAGGTTCCACTCCCCCCCGAGGACCACCTCCTTAGAAGCCCCCTTTTCTTCCTCCTCTTGGTCCTCCAACACATACAGTCCCTTGGTATTCCACACTGCACAGCAAAATTGTGCAATATGCAGCCTGCAAGGAATATCTGATTGCAGTACAGCCCCATCTGGGTCGATGTGCCCCTGGATGGATGGAGACACCTCCACTGATCTTTAGGATGCCAAAGGTTCTCTCTGTTACCGAGGAAGTGGTTTTGTGCAGGTGATGATAGTGTCTTTTGGCTGGCGTTTGGAGCTTCAAAATAGGGGTAATGAACTATGATCAGAGAACATATGCTCTGCCTCCTATGAGGGGCACACACGAAACAAGCAGAAATGACACATTGTTATGCAGATTTTGCACTGTGGTAATGGACACCCTGTGCTGGGATAGACACTTTGGCCATTAGCCCAGCCAGAGCGGCGAAACAGGAATGCAGGTAGAAGCCATGCAGTATCTGGGTTTTCAGGATGGTTGGTGGAATCTTACCTAGTAGCCAGTCATCTGGAAACTTCCTCCAGATGAAGGGCTTGGAGCTGGGGGTCAGGGCTGTGGGAGGATGGGGTCGGGGGGTGCCCGGTTCAAAGGGCCTGGGCTCGGAGCTTGGGGTCAGGGCTGGGGGGGGCTGGGGTCGGGGGGTGCCTGGTTCAGAGGGGCTGGGCTCGGAGCTGAGGGTCAGGGCAGCGGGGGGATGGGGTCGGGGGGTGCCCGGCTCAGAGGGCCTGGGCTCGGAACTGGGGGTCGGGGGGGTGCCCAACTCAGAGGGGCTTACCATGCTGCTTACCCCACCTCCCCCCTCTCCCAGAGCCTCAGCAAGCCGCGTCCAGGAGCTCCTGCCGCTCGGCTCACCGGAGTTCGCAGCCCTGCCCCCTTACCATGTGGCTCTGAGCGGGAGGACCTCAGGCCCCGCTCAAGCCTCACCGCTGCAGCACTGTCCAGGGCCGCTCCTGGATGCGGCGCGCTGTGGCGCCGGGGGATGGGGGAAGGCGAAGGCAGAGGCGAGGGGGAGCCTCCGACATTCTCGTGGGGGCTCCTGCAGGGCCCGGGGCCTGGGGCAAATTGCCCCATTTCCGCCCCCCCCAGAGTGGCCCTGTTAAGTGTGGCATATACACCTGTGCTGTACCAACTGGGATGAATTTCATCCTAACAGAATGAGATAGCAGAACCTACTGAAAAACATTGTAGCTATGTCTCCCAGAAGACAAGATAATGAACTAAGGGAATCTTTGGTTCCTTCTACCCAGCTACAAATGAAGATGTTTCTGAGGTTTTCTTGTTGCTTTATGTAAATTTTGTATCTTATTCTTTCTAATTATGAAGAAGAAACCTGAGAGAATATGGTTAGGCTTTAACAATCCAATGAATAATAAGAGCTCAGTGTTTTTAATAATAATACATGAAAGCCACTTGAAGTCAAATGATGACAAAGAGAAATTATTAATTATTTCAAGGCTATAGATCAGAGCTTGATCCACCACCGTTGTTCCAGTTTTTCAGTGGTATAAATGCAGTGAAATCAGTGGAGTTACCGTACCATAAAATTACAGTGATGTTCTACAATTCAGGCACTTATTTGCATATTTCTGTAGGATGCCCCACAAGGAGGGAAAATGCCTTCAGATGCAGTTCACAATGGAAAAAACTACTGTGTAGTTCTAAAAAGTCGTGGGGTTAGCCTCAGGGAATGATGGCCATCCAATGTATCAGAGAGGGTAATAGGCTTAAACCTTTAAACAAGGAGAGCCATATAGTCACTTTCTATGCCCAGATGCCAAGAGATCTCAAAGAGAATAGGTTCTAAGTATATCTTTATCTGTCCTTTGTAACATTTTTGCCAAATAATTTGCCACTTAGACCTGTTGTGTTGAGGTTTCTGCATGAACCATTATGTCATCACACTTCCTGTATTATATTGTGGGCCATATAAACAGTGGTCAATAAATGCTATGTCTGTAAGCCACTAGGCTGCAATGTTTTGCAAGGGAGCTTGCTCTTGACACACCTCTGGAAAGCAAGTTATCATCAACCGGTATTCATTAATCCTCACTAACAAGGACAAACAGGGCTATATTGCACAGCCAGAGTGCATGTAGCTCAAGAAAGGTCAGTGGCTTTTGCACTAATGTGGTATAATTTTGAACATCCATTGAAGCGTTTCAGCTGCTTCCTAAGGCTGAATACTGATGAAGCAGGGGGCTGCAGCATCCCACAGACAGTGTTTGTTTCTGTACTGCCTCTCTGTAGGACACAAGGCACTGTGGGGCATAACTTCAGTAATGCTGCCGGGGGTGGTGTTTATGTTGCTCTGTTGCTTTCTGAGAGTTTGTTCCTTCAACTGCAGGCTGAACTGCCAGAGACTCACAGAAGTTAAGGAACAACTGTGTAGCTCCGTGGATGTGAAACAAATATAAACTCACTCAGCTAGGAAATACTGACCTTTGGTACTCTGCTGAGAAAGTTATTGTTACTCAGTGAGTGGTACAATCAACTTACTCACCCTGGTTCCCAGACGAGTTTTGTTTATGGAGCAGTATAGATTTTGAAAGTAAATTGACTACTGCAAGATTCATTTCATAAACTTGCCCAGGCAAGATTGGCTTAGTGGTAGGTCTCTGGTTATTTGTCATAACAATAAATAGGGGAAGTCAACAAAACATCAAATGTTTCTTTAAAAAATGATGGCAGAATCCTGCTTAGTAGCAAGCAGGCCAAAATGAAATGGACTAATGACCAGAAGATCCTCAGAGCCATAACCTCTAGAAGGCAGTTAAGCCAGCATTTTCTTGTGTGTAAGGGGAATCTACAGGCGTCATAGAACCAGCAACTAATGGCTTTACTCCAACTACCTCCTAGGAGTGTGGCTGTGGAAAATGGGCCTGTCCAGTTCACCCCACTTCTTCACTAACCCCTGCTTGCTAGAACAGTCCGTTGGGGCTGGATAGGAGAATATAACTTAGATCTACAGTGTACCGCTCCTCTGTCCCCTTCAGCTGTGACTCGTGCAAAGCTAAGTATTTAGAAAGCATGCTTGAAAAAGAATAAGATTGGGGAAAATGTATACTATGTTTTTTCTGGTCTGTTGTTGGAAAGGTTTCCCAAGAGTAAATTAGCTAGATAAGTTTCAAATTGTTACAGTATTTCATTTTTAGGTGTGAAAAAAAATGTTGCTGGGAAGGAAAAGAGCTATCAATTTCAAGAGCTCTCTACAGCAGGTAAATGCTACAGAAAGCTCCTGGCTTGCATCCCAGCATTTGAAATGAGCTGACAGAAGAAATAAAAGAGCCAATTTTTCCACCTGGGTAGCAGGAGAGCTATCTTGGCTCTGGAGAGCCTCTCTCTCGACAGTCATATTTAATGTTGTAGCAAGAGATGATATGGGAAAGTGCAGTACAGTAGAATTCTAGAGTTTTATTAGTGAACCGGAGAGAAACACCTGGACAAGTACAGACCGGTCAGATCATTGTGTGTTTGCAAGAAAAGGGGCGACTGTCAGTGTGAGGTAGCCCATTAAGGGAGCTATGGCCTAACTGCACCTATGTCAGGCTTTTCCCACCTCCCCAGAGGAAGGGAATGAGTCCAGGGGTCCCATAATGGGAACATGTGTCTCAGGGCCAGGCCTTCTAAGTTATATAAAATGCAGATTGAGTTATGGGAGAGATGCAAAGGAGCTGGTGGGCTCTTTGGTCTGCATATATTCACTCTGAGTGAGCCTGTCCCGCAGGGGATATAGAGGGGACTGGGAAAAAAGTCCTCCATACCAGCCAGAAGAAAAGGCCTGGCTGGAGCTACCTGCAGCTAGGAGCAGGACCAAACCATTAAGAAGGGAGTAATGAACTGCTGAGCTTAGGAGGGGGAAAATGAACTGGTGAGGCTGGAGAAGAGGGCTCTGCGTTCCTTCTTTAAATTGAACTGTTTATATATTAATAAATCAGTCCTCAGAAAGGGAGAGGAATTATTAAACATTAGTTTGTGGTGGTTTTGTTTCACAGTGAAAGTGAGGAAACTGAAGAAACAGCAAGGTCTGACCAGGATGAGATCCTGTTTCAGTCATGTTCAATTGATGTAATGAGACTTGGGATGACAGTGTGAATTAATACAATACATATTTTGTAGATATTCAATCTCCAGATGAAATGCTTTGTGTAAATGCAAAATGGGGTAAAATCACTTCACCTGATGAAGGCAAAGATACTTTTTCAAGCTGCAGAATGAGTTGGTAACAGAGGTGAGGTTTCCTGACAACCAGTCCCATACATATCCATTGGCAGATACTGCCTCCCCAAGGCAGTAGGGCTGTGCAAAGCAGTTTGAGAAGAAACCTAAAACCTCACTAAAGCCACTTGGTTTCATCAGAAATTTGTTCTTCAGCTGTTTTCCTGAAGTTCCCGAAATGTTTTTAGCAAATCTGAAGCCATTTACAGGTTTGCTCTGAAATCCTGGAAAACTCTCAGTTTTACATGGTTTTCCAGAAAACTAGGTGGCACTTGTCACTTTCAACTTAATTTCACTTAGAATGTTGGTGTTTATTTCAAATGAAGAGAATATTTGTGTCAACTCTGGGGAAGTGAAGCTGCTGAACAGGCTCCAGATGCTTGGCTTTGTGAAAGTTCTTAATAAGTTAGCATATCAATGCTAGCATCAGGATAGTAAATGTAGAGAAACTCTCCTCAGAAATGTAGATTGATTGAAGCATAGGAATCAGGGTAAATGGAAACAGACGAGGTAAGAGAGAAGTGACAAAGTGGAATCCCTCCAAAACCACTGTTAAGGCAAATCTGTTTCGCACTCTCTTTGCTAAGGAAGAATCAGGTGTGTTACTCTGCAGACATGAAACTGACAAGGATGTTCAATAATAGAGAAAGAGCTTGTCTGAAAGGAACCTGGATATAATGGGGGCAATGGCTGACAAGTAACCTGTGTGACTCTACATATTTTAGAATGTAGATTAACAATTATATTCTAAATGGTTGTGTATATGTTAATGATCAAAACTGATCTAGGAATGTCAGTGGACCAAACTGTAAAATTATGTCCTTCAGCTAGCTACTATAAAAGGATAGAACTAATAAGGATAAATAACTTGAGAGAGGTTATAAAACTCCCTTCAGTGGAGTCCTGCCTGGCCAGCTGTCCCGGACGGTCAGAATCCCCCGCAGCCCCTCTGCGCGCCTCAGGGACTCCCTGCGTAGCTTGGAGTGTAAGTTCTTCATTCAGTAAAGCCTTGCTTTTTACTCTCAAGCACTGAGTGTCATTCTTTCACCGGTATCGCGGCCCCCCTTGTGGGCACACCATGTGCCATTGATCATCATCATTTCACCAAGTTTCTATGATGTCTATTATATCAATAGCCTCATTTAATACCAGGCACTCAAGTGCACCCATTATAATATTTAAACATCTAACATTTGTATACAAGCCCTTATAGAATTTGTCAATATTTACTTGTCTGCCTCCATGTGATGTAATTGAACTCTTTTTTTGGTTGACTGTTTCTCTTCCATTCCTACCTGTACTTTATCAACTTCTATCTCTTTACTGGGATATAGAGTATCCCCTTTAATAAATCATCCCTGAAGGATATCTCTGTCCAAATTGTGTGCTCCTCCACACCTGTTGGCTTCCCCCCGGCCCTTAGTTTAAAAACTTCTCTACAAAATTTTTAATTTTACATGCTAGCAATCTGGTTCTGTTTTGGTTTAGGTGGAGCCCATCTTTCCTCTGTAGGCTCCTCCTTTCCCAAAAGGTTCCCCAGTTCCCAATAAACCTAAACTCCTCCTCTGAACACTGTCATCCATGGGCAGTTCTGGCCCTATCCCTTCTGCCTGAGGCTTCTTCCCGTGGCCAGAGCCCTGAGTCCCCCTCACTCCCAGAGAAGCCCTGACCCTCCCTCCTTCGGTGACCAGTGGACCCCTAAGCTGACCGGAGCCTGAACGCCACCTGGCGTCCCAGTGAACAGAGGAGCGCCAAGTCCTACCCTCCCTCACAGTTGGAGGAGTCCCAAGCCAGCAAGAGCTGCGAGATCCCCCCCAGCTGCACTGTGCCCCCTTTCAGGAAAAGCGTGTCTCTGCCTGACCAACCAACCTGAGCTTTTTATATGCTCCATGCAGGTTCTGGAGCAGCTGAGAAAGCAGGATCTGCTACTCAGCTTCCTGGGTTCATCAGTCATCTCTCTGGAATCCGGGGAGATGACTGATGAACCTGGGAAGCTGCGTAGCACATACTGCCTGTTCAGCCACCCTGGAACCTGCATGGGGAATAATAAAAAGCAAAAACTTTGGCCTGCAAACTCCGCAGCTGCCTATTATACCCGCCACCTATGCTGTCATCTCATCCACGCAGTGAAACCCTGCAGTTCTACCTGGGGTTGTATGTTCTACCTGTGTTGTCTATCTGGCCCTGTGTATGGAACTGGAAGCATTTCAGAAAATGCTATTGTGGAGGACCTTAATCTCTTTCCTTGCAGCCTAAATCTGGCCTCCAAGACCTCTCTCCTATCTTTTGCTATGTCATTGGTCCTACATGTATCACAACCACCAGTTCCTCCCCAGCACTGCACATATGGCTGTTTTAGATGTCTCAAGAGGTCCAAAACCTTCACACCCAGCAATTCACCATGTTGTTCTCCTGCTCATGACAAACCCAACTACACTTTTACCCCAATATAACGCGACCCGATATAACACGAATTCGGATATAAGGCGGTAAAGCAGTGCTCCGGGGGGGTGGGGGTAGAAGCTGCGCATTCCGGCAGATCAAAGCAAGTTCGATATAACGCGGTTTCACCTATGATGCAGTAAGATTTTTTGGCTCCCGAGGACAGCGTTATATCGGGGTAGACGTGTATCTATATTTCTAATCCCTATAACCTGTCTCTTCTGAATGACTGGGGTCTCCTCCCCTTGAGATGATCCTATGACATCATCTGGAATGAGGAATCCAGCTATGGGATCATTTTCATCCACTCCAGCTTGGTTTTCTCCTTCCCCAAGACTTTCATCATCCTCAACTGCACAGAGGCTATCAGACCGAGGGTGGGACCACTCTACTGTGTCACGGAAAGTCTCATGTATGGACCTCTCTGTCTTCCTTAGCTCCTCCAGTTCAGCCACTCTGATCTCAAGAGCCCACATTCAGTCTCTGAGGGCCATGAGTTGCTTGCACTGAATGCACACATATGCCACCTGCCCATAAGGCAGATAATTGTACATGCTGCATTCAGTGCAATAAACTGGATAGCCTCCTGACTCGGCTGCTGGACTTCAGCCTGCATTATTTTTACTCTTGCAGGGTTTTTTCTTTTCTTTTCTTGTTGTGGGGGAGGGGAGGTTGTTTTGTTTTGGGAGCGGGGGTGCTTTTGGCCTAAATTTAGAACTTTAGAATGTGTTTATCGGGTGTAGCTGGCTCTCGTACTCCCTTGCAGAAATCACCTGTTCACTATGTCCTCTGGTCAGTTAGGAACTGTTTTTTTTCTAAACTCACTGTTCTCCCTGAGTCAGTCCTGCCCCCTAGTCAAGGGATCCTAAAGGGATTAGGGATCAAAGGATAGCAGGCTATTCATGGAGCATCATGAATTAAGGTTCTGTGAATAAAAGGTTTAGGGTTTGAGCTATGGGCCAGATGTGATGCGCTTTCTTGGTGGTGAAGTTATCACACTTTGAAGTGGTGAATGGGGGACAGTAGGTGGGAGGCACTAGGGTGTACACACTAATAGAACACTTTCTTAAACACTTCTAACACAAGGTGTTTCTACCCAAATTGTATTACAATACCACTCAGTGGAAGCTAATCTCAGGCTATGTCTAGCAAGATTCCCTCTCATTTTTTACATCCATGTGCATAATGAATTGTATATGCATCATTATGGAGGTGATGTGTGGCGGGGGTGGGCCCGAGGGGTTCTGAGTGTGGGAGGGGGCTCAGGGCTAGGGCAGAGGGTTGGGGTGTGAGAGGGTGAGGGTTCTAGTTGGGGGTGCAGGCTCTGGGGTGGAGCCAGGGATGAGGGGTTGGGGGTGAAGGCTGCTCCGGAGCTGCAGCAGGGAGAGAGGACTCATCCCAGCCGTGGCAGCTTCAGGGCTGGGGTCGGGGGAGAGGCACCTCTCCCCTCTATGCATCCCTTGATAGCTTGCTATGTGGCCATGCAGCTTAGATGGAATTTAGGTCTACACTACAGCCTATGTCAGCATAACTTGTGTCTCCTGTCGGTGGAGGAATAGGCAACCTATGGCACACGTGCTGAAGGCAGCACACGAGCTGATTTTCAATGGCACTCACACTGCCTGGGTCCTGGCCACCCGTAAGGGGGGCTCTGCATCTTAATTTAATTTTAAATTAAGCTTCTTAAACATTTTAAAAACCTTATTTACTTCACATACAACAATAGTTTAGTTACATATTATAGACTTATAGAAAGAGACCTTCTAAAAACGTTAAAATGTATGACTGGCACGCGAAACCTTAAATTAGAGTGAATAAATGAAGGCTCGGCACACCACTTCTGAAAGGTTTCTGACCCCTGGCATAGAGTGTCTTCAACAGACACACTGCAGTGATGCATCTGCGTCGGTACAGCTGCAGCGCTGTATATATAGACCTGGCCTCAGATTCTAATTCTACCTTGAGAGATACACACAAAAAGCGCCCATTGAAATCATATATTTGAAGGCAGAATTTGATCCACTATAGCTGATTTTTACAGTCAAAGTGCTACTTGAATATTTATACTAAAATCCCAAGCAGAGTCTACTGTTTCCAGTGTCATAGGCATAATTATACATTTGCACTTAGTCTTTTCAGAAATGACTGCAGACAGCATAACACTTATTTTTTCTTTTAGAAGAATTTTAGAGAATTTATATAGCTGAAGGGGTGCAGAGTTCAAAGTACTGAATATTTAACATCTCTCTCTCCGCCCCCCCCAACCCGTCCACAACTCATCTTCCACTCTGTTACACAGTGTCCTGCTGTATTTCTGGGGCTGTAAATATTTCTGTTAACATTCAGTTTCCAGTTTTCTTTTATAAATTTAAATTTATATATTTCCTTAGGACTCATATTTTATTAAAGGAGTTGCATTTTATGACCCCTCTCTGGTATCTTCCCCTGCAGCTGCTTGGCTTCTCATTACGCTAATGAAATATATACACTTTGATATTCACGGAGCACGTTCTACCACTACTAAGCAAACATAATGCAATAATAGACTCATTCTGAACTGCAACTTGATTTGAAGAGATGAGTTGACTGTGTATTCGGTGGGTATCAATTGTTTTGTGGATAAATTAGTCCAGTTCCATAATTTTGTCACATTTTAAAAATCCTGTTTTTGTTAACTCATAAATATTGATATATTAATTGCCTGTTTTCAACAGCAGATAGAGGTTGTAAGCTGTATGTTCACTTACCACTGCATTTGTGAGAAGCAATACTAACAGCTAGTTTTGCTAAAGCCAAAATATTAACAACAATGGTGCAGATAAAAGCTATGGAGTCTTAAAAATTGGTTCACTGCTAACTCTTTCAGTGCTATTACATGATAAGTTTCAAGTTTTTACTGGCGATGGTCTCAACTGACAAGCAGTTCAGCTATTGAGGATAACGAAGTACAGACAAATATGGAGTCCAGTTATTTTTCCCATTCAACTAAAAGACAAATAGAGCTGGCTGTTCTGAAAAATAATAAAAACATTTGATTGGATGAAAGGAACCATTTCATTTCAATTTCAAGCTTTTTAAAATGGTTAATTTTTAATAAAAATTGAAGCAAATTTTGAGTGTCATTTCAAATTGAAATTTTTTGTTTAGAAAATATCAAATCACAATGTTTTAACTTTTTTCTGAATGTTTTAGGGTTTTTTTGGTTTTGTTTTTTTTCCAATTGAACCAATTTGGTGAAACCCCCACAATTTCGTGAAATATTTCGGCTGATATGAATCTGTATTTTTTGAGGTTTCAGCTGAAAAATTTCATTCAGCTGTAATGACAAATTCCCACTGACTTCAATGGAAGCAGGATTAGGCCAATAGTTAAGTGTATTTAAGTATATATAATGTGCAAATTAGGGGTGGCTGTTAGGCTTCCCTCAAGTTGTCAATGGGAGCCCTGATGTTACAAAGTTCAGGTATTCCTGGTGTACCCTGGATAGCTCTGGGATGTCCCTGGTTGTCTAATAGCGGCGTAGTGTCTGACTCTGCCCTTTGGCATGGAAAAATTAGAGTGAGAATTATTTCATCTGTCTCCTGTCGAAGCTGAGCTACTGTGAATAAATAATGAAAGAATCACTGGGGTAAAGAGAAAAAGCAAGCAGGAGAATGAGCACTCACCTGGGAGGTGGGAAACCCAGGAAGAAGTTCCCTTATGCCAATGACCAATTCTATCCACAGTGGAACAGCTTCAGCAGGAGTGTTTGCGGGTGCTCCACCGTAGCCCAGCGGTTAGACCACTCACCTGAGGGGTAGCCAACCTCAGTTCAAATCCTTTCTCTGCCACAAGGATTCTCCACAACTCACGTAAGTCCCCATGTCCCTGGAAGTTATGAGGGAGGCTGTGCTCTTCCTCACATCTCATCCCCAGTTGTAAGCATGCCAGGAGGGGCTCGATTCAGTAGGTGAGGTCTGAGAATGCTTATTGGATCAGTCCCCACAAGTGAGCTGGCAGAAGTGTGGGGCCCCCAGTTTGTGCGTTGCTCTGGGTCTAGACACCTGGTGTGGGGCTGCAGTGCTCTTTAAGGGTAAGCTTAGGTTCTTACAAGTTCAGGGACAACTGAGTGGCGGTTCTGTGAATGTCTCTGGGTCCTGATTCTGGGATTTACGTTTCTAAAGTGGCAGTTGGCTACCTTAATCCTTTTGTGAATCTAGCTCTCATCTGTCATTCTTTCAACCTACCTTTCTCCATTTCAGTCTTTATTGTAATTTGTACTTTTAGTTCAGTAAAGAACTTTATTTCTTTTGAATATTTAAGAAGTCCCCCTAAATAATGGAAAGGCTAAATGCTATTACTATGTTTTGGTGAATAGATAATTCTATTAGAGACCTAAATGTGAGAGATTATTGGAGCTAAATATGAAAATTGTAATTAAAGAAAAGCTATGTTTTTTAGAAAAAAAGAAACCCAACAAACCTGGTGTGACAGATTCCCCTTGCTGTGCCACTTAGAACTGGGGTCCCACTGAGCTCGCCTGACCCACCAGCCTGGGTTCCCTTTACACTGTACTGCTGTGACAGGCTGTCAAGCCCCCTTCCAGCACACACACAGGTAGGGCCACACCCAGCTGCAGTTTCACACAGATGCTGAGATCAGTGCTGCATGGGAAAGCTCAGCTAAGGAATTGCCCAGCACTCAAGGGCACACCCCCTCTGGAGTGTAACCCAAAATTGTCTTGTCTTGCACTACACAGAGAACTGTACAGCGCAAACTCATTGAAATTCACCCCCTCCCTCAATGTGGAGGAAGATATGCACAGCTTTTTGCCATGCACCCCCTCCCCAGTTATGAATTCCACAAACTGGTTTTAGAGAAAACAAAAACAAGTTTATTAACTACAAAAGATAGATTTTGAGTGATTATAAGGAATAGCAAACAGGTCAAAGCAGATTACCTAGTAAATAAAACAAACACTCAAACTGAGCTTAAGGTACTAAAGAAACTGGTACAAGGAGCCAGTTCTCACCCTAAATGTTGTTTTAGGCAGATTGCAGAGATTCTTGAAAGCCAGATGCACTGGTCTGCAGCTTAAAATTTCAGATATTTCATTCACAGGCTAGACAGCCCTCCAACCTGGGCTCAGCTCTTCTCTCTTTTTGCTTCCCCCCCAGTCTTTGTTTCTTCGCTGTTTCCAGCAGTCATCCTGGGTGGAGATTCAGGAAAGAACGAACTACGATTATGTCACCCTCCTGCCTTATATTGGTTTCACACATGCCAGGAATCCTTTGTCTTCCAATGTGATTCCCACCCCCGATCACTGGAAAAGTACTAACTTTATCATGGAGTCCAGTATCAGGTGACATGATCACATGACCCTGCAGCCATAACTCAACATTTATTTGCAGGGTCCCCAGGAAGACTTCTCTGTGGGTGATAAATATCTTCTGAGACCTATCGTTCTCTCTAATGGCTCTTCCTCACAGCAAGCCATCTAGACTGATTGCATTCTGTCTGGTGGGCATTCCCCAGGTGTAAACACACTTGTAATTGATAGTCAATATTCCTAACTTCAGATACCGAAATGATACATACACACAAATAGGATAATCATATACAGTAAATCATAACCTTTCCAATGTTATCTCACATGATCCATCTTGCATAAAATACATCTTAGTTATGCCATAATCACATTATAACAATATTTCTATGAAGAATATGGGGTGAAGTGTCACACCTGGAAACCATAGAAAGTTTTTATAACATACAAATGTTTGGACATTATAAGTGATCATTTTCTATATTTTATACACGAGTTTCATGAAGCATTGTTTTCCCCCAAATACCACATGGAAATTACTGATATGATAGGAGAAAAGGTTTAGCTTTACTAGCTCACTGATATATTAATGGCTTTTGAAACATTCCCTGAGCAAAATCAGCTTTAGCTGACAGTGAAAAATGACCACTTGCAAGAATGCCACTATACAAAGTGGTTTTTAACTCCGCCAGTTTAATTTGTTATCAAGTCAGACCTGTTCATTTGTCTGACTGCTTGTGAATTTCCCTGAATAGATTACGTGTCTTGAATACTCTGATGGAATTAATCCAAAATGTCATTGTCTTTCTTCAGACCCTGATTCAGTTAAGCATTTAAGCACACTCTTAACTTTAGACATATGCTTCCATTTCCATTGATTTCAGTAAGACTTAAGCACGTGATAAATGCTAACCACGTGCTAACGTGCCCTGCTGAGCCAGGCCCTTAAAAACTACTTTTGTGCCATGTCTACCAATTCAATATTTTTTCTGACTTATTGCTTGTGTACAGTACATCTCTCCCACATTATTTTAACTCTTTCTTCAGACATGTTCCTAGCACTGTACAAATAGCAATCATATGACTTTAAACAGTTGCTACTAGCAAATACTTTATAGCTTGTCAGTAAGCTGCTAAGTGCAAATATGCATGATTAAATAACATACTTAGTGATATATCTATATCTATATATATTATTGCACTTAACCACTTCCTCTTGTGACTTGCTTAGGAATGCAGTTATTGAATGGGAGCGTCTATCATTGCATTTAAAAAGAACTATTTGTTCAGAAACACTCAACAGTGAATGCATCAGACTTCAAAATCTTTGGTTCATCTTTTGTTGATGGCCACAAGGCTGGCTATAGCCTTGGATTGGCTTAATCCCTTGCATATATGCACAATAAATAGACTGGAAGGCTGAAGTATTGGCTTTGCGCTGGGAAAACATGTAGTATGAAAATAGGCGGTGTACAGAGAAGTACAGCCAAAATATAGAAATATGAAAATTAGGGCCAGTCAGAAATTTTATGATTGAATATTTCTCCATCACAAAACACCCAATTGTCAAAAGTTCTGTGGGACCTTATTAATTCTGATGGAAAACAGGAAGAAACTCTTCCTGGTTTCTTGTCAATTCACCTGCCCAGCTCCCTGGCAGCCTACCTGCAGGCTGATAGGGACCTGAGAGCCTGGGTTCTCAGGCTCATGAATCTTTCACAGCCTATTATTCCGGGGTCCCCAGCTCTAGGGAAGCCCACCAGGTAGACTGTCCAGATGGGCTGTTGCACAGCCAAGGTTCCCCTGGCCCCTGGTTCCCAAGGACCCCTTGCTGCTTCTCAAATAACTAAGAAAAAATCCCCCAAAATTTCCATTCCCTACAGAACAAACTGTTTTTCAAAAATTTCAGAATTTTTTGTGGAATGGAAAATCTCATTCCTTCTCAGCTCTAATGAAAAGCTATTAATATCTTAATAGAACAAACTCCACTAACGCCAGGAAATGTATCTTCCTTCTCGTTATGCTGACATATTTTGATATTTTATTATAGTCCTCAAAATCATTAAGAAGCAATTTGCTAAAGTAAACACAGCTTTATTTTATACACTTAAGGAAAGTTCTCACATGAGCACAGATTGAAATTACTTACTCAGAAAAGAGATGTAGAAGGGCAACATGACATAAGAACATAAGAATGGCCATATTTGATCAGACCAAAGGTCCATCTAACCCAGTACCCTGTCTTCCAACAGTAGCCGATGCCAGGTGCCCCAGAGGGAATGAACAGAACAGGTAATCATCAAGTGGTCCATCCCCTGTCGCTCATTCCCAGCTTCTGGCAAAAGTGATAAAAGTGTATAAAATAATTAATGGCATAGAAAAGGTAGATCAAGGCGCTCCTGTCCTGTCCAATACTAGGACAAAAGGGAACTGACAAAATTAAATGGAAAGGTGGCAAATTCAAAACCAATACTTTGCCACACAACATAATTAGTCTATGGAATTTACTGCCACAGGATGTCACAGAAACCAAAAATGTAGCAAGATTCAAAGAGGGATTGGACATATATATGGGTAACAAGAATATCCAGTTAAAATGATTAATGCTTAAGAGTTTTGGAAGGGATATAAAATCTCGTGCTTCAGGATTTATGCCAATTGTCTATCTGGGGTTAGGATGAACCTGCTTAATGGGAGACACAAGCTCACATTTGCCTACTACTGCCAGATTGTTTTCACATTCCAAAGGATCTGGCAATGGTTGCTGTCTGAGATATGACACTGGGCTAGATGCACAGTACATTATGTACAATAGATATTAAATCTCCTCAAAAGCCCACTCCTCTTGCCACTTTAGTCCATAGCAATTTTGCTACTGAATTGAATAGGAGCAGCAGCCTGCCCTCAATATGTGTTAATTCATCAGTGGCTATTAACTTAACTTACAGCAATGTCACACCAGTGTGCAATGTTCTGTATTCTGCTTATTGGTTTCCAGGTGGAGTTTACATTGTTTATCTATAAAGCCATAAATGGCTTGAGACCAACATTCCAGAGAGACCCATTTCTCTCTCCATGTGATAATGCCACAGTTGCCATCAGTGAAGGCATTCAAGCTGGATTTCTCTTGGTCACTAAGGGTACATCTACACTGGTCCAAAAAAAAAAAAAAAAAAAAAAACCACCCAACCAAAAAACAATGGCAGCAAGTCTCAGAGTACAGGTCAACTGACTAGGGCTCACAGCTAAAAATAACTGTGAGGGGTTCGCGCAACAAATGTTTTGGTGGCCTCAGAGTGCAGCCACCAATTCTTGCTGGTGTACAATTTTTCCACGCCGGAGCCCTGCCGCCTCCAGGAAGGTGGGTCAAGAACTCACTGGCCGTCTGCGGAGTCCCAGGTTCCTCTGGCTCCATGCATACCAAGTCCACATGTCTCCAGAGGCACTGCCCAGAGCTCCTGAGGAGGCTACGTGGTGCAGGGCGCTGATCCCTGCTGGTGGCACCAGCAAACACCAAGGTGGTGCATCCACGAGAAATAGCTGGACACTGAAGGGAGGGGCTGCTGCTTTGTCGTCCGTCCGTCCCCCCACATCTCCGCCTAGAAGGGTGTTGAGGCTGCAAAATATTTGCTTGTGGCCGCATTTGAGAAATGCTGATGATACTCCAGCCCCAGTGGGAACTTCTATGTTGCTATATTTAGCCCTGTACAGCAAGCCTGAGTCAGTTGATCTGGGTTCTGAGACTTGCTGCTGCAGGTCTTTTCAAGTATAGATATTTCCTAAGAGGAAATTTTTGGCAGAGTGTCTCTATGAGGGAATTAACACCTCCTCATTGCTGGTCCAAAATAGCCTCTAGGTGTTGAAGTATAGGAAATGCTAAAAGATTCATCATTTTCTCTGGCTTTTGGGGCAATGGCTGAGATTGGTATATTTGGAAAGGTGGGGTATTTTAAGTTCTTTGGTTATTGTGCCCATGTGGGAAGGATAGCTGCGGTTTGGTTTGGTTTGGTTTGTAACATGCTAGGTAAGATTTTGTAGCGCATAACACAAGTACGTTTTTAACCGGCCATGAATACTACATATCATCTGTATATTTAAGGCAACCATTGTTATATTTGTTAAATAAGTAAAACCCTTTAGAACTGTTCATAATATTATGAACAACAAGCCATCAAAAATGGGTTGCTCCTAACATTGTTTGAGGGGTCCATGAGTTCCTTTTCAACCTTGACTGAGTTTCCCCCTTGTGACCTGTCACCAGACTGCTGTATTGGACCCATCCTATAGTTCCCATGTGTTTCCAAGCCAACTGGGTCTGAGCAGTGTCTAGAACCTGTCTCTGTTTCTGGATCTTGCATCCCTTTCTTGGGATGTGGGATCCCAAGTTCAACTGTCCCCAGCCCTGAGGCCAGAGCTGGATCTCCCCAGTGGCTTATGCATGCTCCCTCAGAGCTCTGCTTTCATGTGCACTCCAGATTATAGCTCAACTTTTTGGGGACCACGTGACAGGCAAAGCAAGGAACACAGGCTTCCTAAGGACCACACACTTTACTCTTAAAAAAGCACATGAGAATCGCAGCTCTATGCAAAACAAGCACCTGAACACAATTCCTCCCTTTGGGGTCTTCATGACTTCTGGGTGTCTTTAGGATTTTGGTTAGTGTCAGGAGCTGCCTCCACTTCTCACTGAGTCATCTGCTTCTGTGATGGTCTGCCCCCTGTCATAGAGAGCATGTCTGTTTTGAAAATCCATTTGACATCTTTTCCTATGCCTCTTCTTACATTGGGATTTTTCATGCTTCAGCCCTCAGATGGAATTGCTGATAGAGGGTCATCAAAAGTCAATGGCTTGGCTGATACCTTTTCCTGGTGGTACAGTGGGGGAGCCATTTGAGGTTGATGGCCCTGTTTCAACTTTTCAGCCATAGCCAGTTTTCTGCTACAAAATGGATGTTGTAATCAACCCACACTAAGTGTTACCATTCCAAATAGTGGTTCATAAAATAAAATGGAATTCATAACTAAGCGCAGAAATTCCCCAGCCTGTCACAAGTTCCATTCAAAATTGCAACTTTTTGTCCAGAAATGGAGCCTTTTGGCCACTTGTCTCCAGCAGAGGCCATGTCCTGACTAAGTGGCAGATAAATTGACTACAAGGCTGAAACAGTGTGAAGCTGATGAAAAGGATCTGGCTCCATCCTTCAGCACTCAACTGAGGCAATCGGAGAGAGTGATGGTTCAGTGTAGGCCACATGCTAGTATGGGGAAGCCATGCCAGTGAGCCTAGTCCTGTTGAATCAAGTAAGGCTTTGTTGAGAAAGTGTCTCAGACTATACCCTCCTATCCTGGTCTGCCATGCATAGATGTGTGCTCCTCACTACTTACAGGCCCTGCATTCCCCTTCCATCTCAGTCCCAGTGTTTCAAAATACTAACTTCCCTTCCCTCAAGTCTGAGGTTCTCCCACGTTCCCCTCAGGCCCCGTGCTTCCATGGGTTCTTCCTCCCTGCCTATTGCAATTTAATGATCTCCTTTCTCCTTTCTTCTTTGCTGTTTGATGCTTTCTCTTCCCTTTCACGAGCTGATAGAGTCCTGAGGCAAAGTCAGCACAAAGGAATTTGCCTCTGATGTGGAGTTTTTGTATTTTCACAGTGTGAATATTTTTTAAATGTTTCATTCTTTATGAACCAGGAAAAACCTCATGTGTTTCTGAGCACACCCACCAGATCAGGCCACTGCATATGGCTTAGGTGTTTAGCCACCTATCTTCCCCAGTTTGTGAACTGCAAGCAGAGATAGAGCCTGGAGCCTTCCCTGGAGCCTGAACTTAGGGGTCTAGCTCTGTGAGGGAGGTGGGGATTAGGACATACCCTTGTCATTGGCATCATCTATTGGCAAGCTTAGGTGGCTCCCCGCCTACTGTGATGGCTTTGTGGATCACAGTCTAAGGCACCTATCTCTCTTCATTCATTGTAAAGGACCCTAGGCATCTAACTCGGGGCTGGTCTACACTAAAGCTATAAGTCGACCTAAGTTATGCTAGTTCAGTTACGTAAGTTATGTAACATAGCTTCTGCCTCTCGGGGAGGTGGAGTGCAGACGTTGATGAACGCTCTCCATCGACTTAGCATGTCTTCACCAGACCCGCTAAATTGACACTACTGCATCAATCGCAGCAGTGCCGATTTAGCCGGTAGTGTAGACATGGCCTCAGACTTTGCAGAGTGCACTGTTGTTCCTGTGACTTTCTAGGCACCTAATCCCCTTATGAATCCTATCCCAACGTGTTTCTAACTTAAAGCTGCCCATGCTGGCTATGATATACAGCCTTGTCTAGGAAGATTTGATAAGCTAGGTGGGCTTTGTCTTCTAGAATTACTTTTCATGGGAAAACTTTTCTTGGCTGCATACTAAACAGGATATTAAGGACCTTAGGATAAATGACTAAAAAGAGTCATAGTGATTCAATATGTTCTGTTCCTTTTCCAGAAAATCATTAACTACAAGATTGAGACAATATATGAAACGTTACATGTGTGAAGGCACTTTCCTTAAGTGTTCTAACCGTGTTCAGTGCATTAACAAATAAACCCTCTTCTCGGGCTTTGTCAATGACCACTACACGCCCTTATTAGTAGAGTAAATGTCTCATTTGGAGCATCAAGAAGCTGGTGGTTTATAGACATGAGTCCTTGTAGACTCTGGAAAGGGTTACTGATGGACTTGGAGGGATAATGGTGAAATGTGTCTGGGGGAGCTTGGAATAAATGAAGGTGTGTGTGTGTATGAAAGAGAGAGAGAGAGAGAGAGAGATGAGGGGAAAATTGATTTATGGAGGAACTGTGGAGTGGGGTGCCTACTAGTCTATACAAACTTTAAGCAATTCATCCTCTTTTCCGCCCCAGGCTTCATGCTGCGACCACATAGGTAGGACTTGTGTGTGGTCTCATATAATCATCTGAAGGGACCTTCCGTCTCCCTTCTGAAGTCAAAAGGAGTTAGGCCATTGGTTTAAATAGGTGTAGGATCAGGCCCCTGTCTATAAAGTTCTTTGAAAAGGTCCAGTGTTTTATAATAATAATAATTCTATTAAGATGGAGGTAGTAGCAGACCATGTCCTGGAACTTGCCTCGTGTACTTAAATAGAGCAAAATCCAAATGCACCTACCATTTTAGCTTTAGAAGTGCATAATTAATAAAGTATTTAAGGGAACCCTGCCAATAGGGTACTAGTGACTGGATGCCAAGAGAACTGTGTGATGGTTTCCCTGGGGTGCAATCTGGAACTGGGGTACCGCTGAGCCCTCTGGTGTACCAACCTGGGCTCCCTCTCACACTGTGATGCTGTGACAAGCTACAAACCTCTCTAGGTTCTGCACTTACACAGTCATCCTCAGGTAGGGACACACCCAGCTGAGTTACATGAATCCTTTTGCCAGCCACTCATGAACCAGCAATAGAGAGGCTCCAACCAATTCCCCTCGGCTCCCCAGTCTAGGACCTCAGAGCTGTACCATCTTGCTCTGGTCAGAAGCCTGACCAGTGTAAGTTTATTACCCAGTCCGCCCCTTCCTCAGTATGAAGAGGACATGCACCAGTTTTTGTACACAGAGCAGATTTCTTAAGCACTTCATCCAAAACACACTGTTTTAGGTAAAATATAAAACAGATTTATTAACTATAGAAAGATAGATTTTAAGTGATTATAAGTAATAAGCATACAGATAAAAATAAAATCGCAATCTGAGTTCTATAAACTAGACAGGATTTTAATCAAGCAGTGTCTCACCCTGGTGGTATAATTCCTTAATACACAAGCTGGGATTCTCCTTTCCAGACTGGGACCACCTCTCCAGTTCTGTCTTTGTCCTCCAGACGTATTTCCAGGTGTTGAGTTGTGGAGGGAGAGAAGCCAAGTGATGATGTCACTTCCCCTCCTTTATAGTTTTTTTCCAGCTTGCTGGAAAGATCCTTTGTGATGTGAGTCAAGCACTCTCCATTGTCTAGGTGCTCTCTCTGAGAAGTCTCCATTGTACACAGTCCCTGGGACAGGCATTGTGGGTGCGGACTCCCTTTAATGGGCGATCATCAGCATCTGGCTGTTCCACTGTTGCACCTGAAAGGCTGGTTATGGGTGTTCCCAACCTCACAAACCATTTCAGTAACACACACATAGTAAAACTTTATAACTTCCTATGCAATAATAGCACATACAATCCAATAGGATATTTATGTTCAACAGATCAAGCTTTTTAAAATTATATCTCACAAGGCCTACTTTGTATAAAACATATCATAATTATAAGACAGTGGTGTATATGGGGGTTCCAGGGTATGCTTTGGGGTACAGAGTGTCACAAACTGTTCCACTACATTGGGTTCATCCCCATTGTATTTGGTCCTAATAGGCTATTTTTACATTTTGTTTCCTATGGTTCCTGTGTCTTGCAGGGACACTGTTCAAATTTAAGAGGTTTCCGAAATAAACTCAGCATAAGACTATTGTTTTGTTTGCTTTTTCATAACAGACATTTCAATTCTTTTTTTAGTAGCTTTGAATTTGAAACACCCTTCACTAAGCTTTGTATCCCAGGGAGTTTCATTTCTTCCTAGTTTAGTTCAAGAGTATTGGAAACTATCTCTGGCTCACACACTATTGGAGGGCGCCCTCTTGTCTCTCTTTCTTGAGAGACTACTCTTCCCTGCCTGCGGTTATTTCCAAATGCTCATACTAACTCCAAGTCAATGATATATGAATGAGTTTGAAAGTGGGCAACTTACATTTAGCCATCCAGCCCTACTCAAGACCTTTCCTTCAGAATCAGTATACTTCATAAGCTGTGATCACAATCAGGATGTCACAGTTTCCACCACACTCTATTCGCACCACCTCCCAGAAGCCTAATTACTGATATAAAGAGTGACTGGAATCATCTCACCAATTATATTTCTATCTGGGCTTTAACTTTCTTCCTTCATAGTGACAATATGACTCATTAGGATCAGGATGAGTTTAGAATTGAAAACAGGAAGAGAAGACTGCATAGTAAAAGATTAACTTTTGATGACTGTCAGTGTAATTTCCTATGTAGCATTTTTCTTTTTCCTCTAGCCTCCCCTCCTATTGTTACTTTACCTTGCGAGCACAATTATGAAAGGAAGTTTATGAAAGGAAACAGAAAATGTGACCATTCACTGTAGTTATTTAATTTAATTCATGTATGTCTCAATTCTAGGAATTGCTGAGTGTCCCCTATTTGAATGGGAGTTCGTGGGAGTTGACAACACTCAGCATCTTGCAGGATCCTGCTCTATGGGGTAAAATCAGAAAATGTTCAGATATTTTTCTAACACAGCTAGATGACTCTTGTATTTTGACTTATTCCTGTGTTTGAGCCCTGGTGTTGAGCTTCAGAGTAATCTTTTTTTTACTTAGGCTTTTCCCTCCTGCATTGATTAGGCCCATCTGAGGCTTGAAAGCATGACCATCTTTTGAAGTGTGGCCATCCCCAAAGGCCACACTTGAGCTTGGAAGTAAACTTGGAGTGATTCATGCTTGAGCAGCCCAGCCCACCTTTTAGAACTTTGTTACTTTAGCTCCTGTATCACCTGTTTCAAAGAATACTCAGAAATGGCCTATAACTATGCTTCCATCCCAGGAGAATCTTCCACTCAGAAAGGTTTGAGTGACTTAATTCCCCCTCAGTAAAGCTTGTAGAACATGCCAGGTGTCTTTGGCAGCAGGCATGTGCCCAACATAACATTGTGTGGACTATGCCCATTAAACTTCAGAATAACACCAACATCTCATCCCCAATGCCTCTCAAAAATCTTACAAATTGGCAAAGGCCATTTCCAGTGAGGAATCTTTATAGCAGCCCCACTGAATTCTGTGAGACAGGCCCTTAGCAGATGTAAATCTCAGGAGCTGCATTGACTTCAATAGCGCTATGCTGATTTACACCAGTTGAGGAACTGGGCCTAAGTTTATTGGCTCATGCTGCCTGTGATGCCATGTATAAACCCCACACTGGTAGATAAAGAGTTAACAGGAACTTCAAGGCTCATTTAGCCCACCTTGTTACACCTGGCTGGTGTATCAGGCTTAATTTCTTATCAGACCCAGCTGGGGAGGAGTTAGGCTTGTGTAAGGAAGGAGCTCAGCAATGAAAGAAAAGACCCAGGGGAGAAGGGGTCTAGAGTTCCTGCTGTCTGGGAAGAGAACCATGGGGGAAGTTACAGGAGTGGAGTTAGCCCTGTGGTGGGCCCTGAGTGAAGGGCAGGACTCTAGGGACATAACACTATGGGTTGGTCCCCTGGAAGAAGAACGAGGAGCTGGGGAGAACTCAAGGAGATTAAAAGCAGGAGCCCATGGTTGGCAGCAGTGCTTTAAGATGTGTTTGGTTTCATGCAGGGCCATATTTACACCTTACGTGCCCCTAGGCACAGCACCTTCACCGCCCTACAGCTGACCTTCGCATTGCACACGGTTCTAGAGAGGTAAGGCACCCCTAGAATGCCGGTGCCCCTACTGTGCCTAATTGGAAATCTGGCCCTGGTTTCATGTAACATTTTTTGAATTCTTCTCGGGCCAAGATTGGCAGCTTGTTTCACTGAAAGAAGAGTGGGATTGAAGATAAGCCCAGGAGGAGTGCAAGATTTTGTACGGATGACTAGTATTGTATTGGACATTGATGCCCTGGAAAGGCTGAGACTGTTAACTTATCTATAAGGAAATCCCATTTTTAGTGTAGTAGGACTGGAATAACTTGGGACTTCAATGTGCCAATTCATATTTGTAGTTGTAGTGAAATTCTGCTTATAGAAACACTGGGTTATTTTGGGGGTGAGGGTGGGGGTTGGGGAGAATGGACTTCACAAAGGATCAAATCCCCGGAGCTGCTGACTACAAGCATCTTCCATTTGGCCACATTCTGAGAAACTACAACCCCAATTCAAATTGATAGGTTCCATACTATCCATTTGCTTCAATGGGAGTTTTGCCATTGACTTCAAAGTGAGCAGGATCAGGCCTATTTGTAGATGCAAGAGTTCCATAGTATTGTATGGATTGTAATAAATACCATGTTTTGTTGTCAGGTGGTTCCAACTCCCAATCTGTAATATTGCACATATGAACTAGATACAGCCTGTAGAGTCTGTTTCATGCATACCTTGTCAAGGACTGAGATTTCTCCATAGTACCCACTATAAAAACAGTTTACCTACTTTCAGCAGTGTTACTTCAGGTAATGAGGTACAACAAAAAAACATTACCTAAGTGATAACCGGCATGTCTCTCAAAATATAGTCACTCCTTCTTCTATAAACTACCAACAATTGGTTGAGGACATTCCATTGAAGTCTATGGGAGTGTTGCTATCAACTTGAATGGAAGCAGGTGTGAACAGTCCTGACCGTGTTTCAAATAAGAAACCCTTTCTTGGGTTATGAAAGCAAGTTGGACCAGTTTCGACTATTGGAAAGATGGAATGGGAGCAATCATGTTTTAAATGATTGAAACCTTTTAAATTATTATTATTATTGGCATGTCTGTAGCTAAATTATTGCTGAAATGAGTTGAGAAACTCCTGAAAAGGTCAATCAAGATATTATCACTGGCTGCAAATTAAGCAGGCAAGATAATTCTGATCTCTGATATGCATTTGTTTAGGTTATTTTCAAAGCCTTTCAAACCGTTTTTGATAACCATATACGTGTTAGTTTTGATGCACTTTTAATCATGCCTTGCTTACACAACATAAATTCACTAAATTTACGTACTTTCTGTTCTCATAAAAAAACCTTAACTCTATTAAATCTCTGCGCAGATTTTTTTTTTCTATTTGATTTCTCAGCTGGTGCAAGTTCATACCTCAGTGGAGCTATGACAGTTGACACCAACTGAAGATATGCCCCACTGAACATCTTCTCTTAACTACATATTGTCTTTTTTCCCCCTATGTTTAGAAAATGCTAATGATCTGTATGGGAGAGACAGTGGAGCATTGTCCTGAGGCTCCCAAGACCTGGGCTCTATTCCCATCTCAGCCACTGGCCTGCTGAAGTGACTTGCCCAAGGTCACCCATCCCTTTCTGTGCCTCAGTGTTTCATAAAGCACACCGAGGCCAGGTGTAGAGTACCATAATCCTCACACCTGCACTCAAAGTATCTAATTTGCTTAAGGAGAAAACTGGTCACAAGAATAATTGGACATTGTCAATGAAATACTCACATTTCATTGTGTTGGCAAGAGGAGCTGATGATCTGTGAGCCATTGTACCAGTGTCCAAGGATATATCTAGACTAGGAAAAGGGCTAAACCCAACCACACTACAACATTTTCCTTAGTGTGGACATCGATCAACCCTCTTTGCTTCAAACAAACTGGCTTGGATCAAACCTAGGAGGTAAAAGATAGTAAGCTGAGTCAACACGAAGGGAAAAAGACATGGTGGGGTCAGGTTTAGTTAACATGTTAAATTTATGGAGATGTCCTATCTCCTAGGACTGGAAGGGACCTTGAAAGGTCATCAAGTCCAGCCCCCTGCCTTCACTAGCAGGACCAAGTACTGATTTTGCCCTAGATCCCTAAGTTGCCCCCTTAAAGATTAAACTCACAACCCTGGGTTTAGCAGGCCAATGCTCAAACCACTGAGCTATCCCTCCCAAATCAATTACCCAAACTCCACTGTGCCAGGCCTGAAGTGTGAAAGATTCCTAAAAGAATGACGAAAAGCATTAACAACTAAGGCTGGTCAAATCTGTTCTGTTGAAACTTATTTTGTGTGTGTATGTTTATTTTTTGTTTTGTGGGTTGTTTTATTTTTTACAAAATATGGAAAGTGTGTTTTCCTTTCAATTTTAATCAGAAAACTGAAATTCTGGGAGGGCAAATAATCAAATGTTCAGATCTCAGTTTTTTGATGATAGGTCAATTTTTCCACGGAAAATGTAAATGAAATTGTCGGGGGGGGGGGAGGGGGGGCGTGGGAGCGGGAGGAAATCCAGCCAGGTCTATTAACCAAGACAGTTTCCTGCTGCATTTAGGGGCATAAGGCATCCATATTAGGGGAAACTGCCCTCTGCCTTCTTGTGTCTGTGGTGAATTTCAGCGCTATGTCTGTTGTAATAGTGGATAGTGTGAAAGAGTGGTATGTTGTGCTATGAAATAGCTACAACAACTATAATCTGTTGCAGTTATTCCTTTTTTTGAGGCAGGGAGGGTTTCCTGTTTCTGTCAAGAACTTGAAGTGCCTCACATAACATGTATGGCCAGGCCCTGCCTGAAATAACAAGGGCTTTCCAACTAATTCCTCAGTTTAGACTATTGGGATGAAGGGCATGGGGAAATAGTGAAAGAACAAATAGATAAATGCTGTACAAGAACTGCTTCAATTCGTCTAGCAGCAGACCTTAAATAGTTTACATAATGTGGCCTACAGTTGCCCAAATCTAAATTAAATTGGCATTTCAAAGGGGATTTCTATGATAAATTAATAAAATAAAATGATGATTAATCTTCTAAAGAAAAGGGAAGAAGCATGAGAAATAGCTAATTAACATTTATCAATGTATACATCCAAAAGAGTAAAAAAAAATCAAAGACGCTATATACACATGCATTTTCCCCCCTTTTCCCTTCTGAAGTCTAGGATCTCTAATGAATCCTTGTTCTGAGGAGGATATTAATTTCTCCTCTTATCCCAGAGCAGTACTTCAATTTAGAGTCTAAAGTTATTTCTTATTTTCATAATCATAGAAAACCCTTCTCCTAAAATTGTAACCTATACTGGGTACAAGTTCTGCAGCTACAGAAACCATTTACTTTTCATCACCTCATATCTCCCTGAAAGGACCTGTGACCTAATAGCAATAAAACATTTTCTTTATCTTTAATTTCCCCCCCAAAATACTCCTGTCTGTACCAAGAAGAAAAGCTAATTAACCATGATTGTGCTACATCCGCTCTACTCTGCTCTGGTTAGGCCTCAGCTGGAGTATTGTGTCCAGTTCTGGGCACTGCATTTTAAAAAAGATGTGGAGAAATTGGAAAGGGTCCAGAGAAGAGCAACAAGAATGATTAAAGATCTTGAGAACATGACCTATGAAGGCAGGCTGAAAGAATTGGGTTTGTTTAGTTTGGAAAAGAGAAGACTGAGAGGGGACATGATAGCAGTTTTCAGGTATCTAAAAGGGTGTCATGAGGAGGGAGAAAACTTGTTCACCTTAGCCTCTAAGGATAGAACAAGAAGCAATGGGTTTAAACTGCAGCAAGGGAGGTCTAGGTTGGACATTAGGAAAAAGTTCCTAACTGTCAGGGTGGTTAAACACTGGAATAAATTGCCTAGGGAAGTTGTGGAATCTCCATCTCTGGAGATATTTAAGAGTAGGTTAGATCAATGACTATCAGGGATGGTCTAGACAGTATTTGGTCCTGCCATGCGGGCAGGGACTGGACTCGATGACCTCTCGAGGTCCCTTCCAGTCCTAGAATCTATGAATCTATGAATCATTCTCCAGCAAGTTTTCCCCTTTCAGTGACATGAGAGACTTTGAAAACTTGGCTATGGGCAGGATAAGCAATACATTGACTCAAATTTTATTTCTAAAACTGTTTAACAAAACAATGTATCCTTTTTGCTGTGTTGGATTTTCCCTTTGTTTCCTTTATGCTGAGAACCCTTTTGGTTTTACTCTATTTACTGTACAAGATTTTTTTTAGCACTTCCATTTATCTACAAACATAATTTTCCTTAATCATCTTTGAAATGTTTTTAATATCTAATTTGGTTTTAGTCATAACACATCTTACAAGCAGCAAGTGTGAACACTTGATTATCCATGGTTCAAAAATCTCATGTTTCTGCTCATACTATTCCTGCATTACCTTAATCTCTTCAAGGATGGTTTTCAATGTGCTCTCCGGAGCATTGGTACTCATTGTATTCATAGCTTTTTGTTTCAAAGGCCAGGAGGGAGCACTGGGTCAGCTAATCTGACAGCCTACATAACACAGGCCATAGAATTTCATCTAGTTACTCCTGTACTGAGGCCAATAACTAGTTGGGCTCCTGTATTGAGCCCATTTCAGATTTCCATAGGAAATCTGTTTCTTGGACAGAAAGTGGCTAACTTTTTGCTCATCTGATGGAAGTGCTGCATACACCCAGGATCATCCTTCTTTTAATCTTCTGTCTCTCTTGGGGCTGTGCCCATTTTCAAAGCCCTTCCCCCAAATAGATAGCAAACTCTATGGGGCATATTGTCCCATAACGGAAGAAGGGGAAATGATACTCCACAAGCCATTTTAACTCAGGAGCATCCAACTTTGCACTATGATCAGCAACCCATCCATGTTATGTGGTTCCATTAAGAAAAGATGTTCCATATAAAGCGAAAGCAACGTTTAGCAAATGTTTGGAAGCATGAATGCAAATGCTTGCATCGTCTTGTGAATCAACAAGTAGCAAACTGCCTATAACTGTAGACATCCACTCAATCCAGTGTGAGAGAGATCTATTTTGCTAAGCAAAGAGGGTAATTCAAGGTTCTAGTGGTTTCATTGAAAACTTCTTGTACTTGGAAATGAGTGTAATTGCCTTACTGGTTACATGTTTAGACTGGCATTACTAGCTAGGCTTGTAACTCAATATCCTGGTTACACTAAGGCTACATCTTCACTACGGGGGGGGGGTCGATTTAAGATACACAAATTGAGCTACGCGAATAGCGTTGCTGAATTCGACGTATCGCAGCCGACTCTACCCCGCTGTAGGGATGGTGGCAAAATCGACCTCTGCGGCTTCCCGTCGACGGCGCTTACTCCCACCTCCGCTGGTGGAGTAAGAGCGTCGATTCGGGGATCAATTGTCGCGTCCCAACGGGACGCGATAAATCGATCCCCGAGAGGTCGATTTCTACCCGCCGATTCAGGCGGGTAGTGTAGACCCAGCCTAAGAAATAGACATATTGGGCTAGATCCTCACCTGATGAAATGGGCTTGGCTCCATTGGAAACAATAGAACCATGCTATTATTTACTGAGGATCTTGCCCACTGTTTCTACTGGTATACTGGTTAAATCTGGACACACGTAATGTTTTACTGCTTATATTGAGTACCATTTTCTCAGCGTAACCATGGTAATATATTGATTTATCTGATTATGCTGGGAAATGGATACAGTACATTTGCTTCAATGGAAAATAGGTATTCTACAGTTTCTTGTCAGGCAAGCAACGCATTCTCAATTTACTTTTTAAAATGAGAAATGAGTCCATTGTAACAGTTTCACAATGTCATCAGTAACATTAATACTGCTTTTGTTTTCAAAGCTAACCAGTGTACAAATAGTACCCAGAAAGTCATTCCTGGAAAGAATGGGAGCAGAAGGCAAGTGTATATAGAGAATGAAGTCTTGAATCCCAGTAGACAGAATAACTTATTATATTCGTGGTCACTCAGTTATGAGATGATATGATCTGTGTTGAAATATTAAATACTCTTGTATGCTTTAGCTAACAGGTGTGTGTCATAAGTCATGTTACTTGCCAGCCCTGGACTGGTGTTCTCATTTATGTATGTTACTAGAAAGAGTCTGTGGAAATATGCTATTGCACATACACAGCAAAAACACAAAGGAACAGAGACTACATCCATCTCCATCTCCATCTCTGCATTTGAGATGGATCCATCAGACAGTGTTCATTCAGTTTCCCCCACTCCTGCTACACAAACCAGTGCATATGAGCTCCACTGAGTGTAGCACAAAGTCCTTATGACAGCCATATCTCAAAAATCATATCAGCTTGTTGCCAGTACAAGTTGTCCCCGAAAGAGAAGTGACCACAGCCCACTGCCAATATTCTGATGTCACATTCTGATGTCCAGGAGCAGTTCCAGCCTATCCTTAGGCTGATTTAAATTGCACACAGCTTGTTCCCTGTTTATGAACTGCTTTTGGAGTGGAGCATACCGTTATAAGCATGCCATCCTTTTCTCTGGAAGGCCTCTCCTACTAGGCTTATAAGAGGTAAGCAAATTGTGCACATCACATTATATCCCACCTGCCTATTCATAAGAGAAGTATGGTGACATTTATTTTACTATCTTATGCTTTACTAAGGGAGGATTGAGTGTAACCTGCTCCCTTCTGTCCAAGTACACTTATTCTTGCTATTTTGTGGAAATGTGACAGCAGTGGGTAACTGCAGATTATTGGTGGTCTGGCTAGGCACAGTTTCTGTAGCCTTTATATAGTGGATATATAACCTCTCTAGTTATGTGTGATAACTAACAATAGGAAAGTTATGCAACTTCATCTAATGGGTTCCCTTCTCCATTGTAAATCTATACTTCTGCTTTCAGTTTATCATCACAAAAAGATGGATTTTATTCATTACTGCTCCAGATTAAATTTCTTTCTCAAATTACAATGAGGAGTTGGAATCTCTTATCACATCTTCACATATTCTTGGCTCCTTGAAGTTTCTGCAGTTCTGAAGTTGGAGACCAATGAGTCTGACACCTATGGGAGAATATATCCTCGTTTTACGAAGGAGGAGTACACACTCTGCCATACATTCATAGCAGAGATCATGGATGCCTTGTGCTATACTGTACACATAGACGTACTAAGACAATCCCTGCCCCAAAGAGCTCACTGTCCAAATAGGATAATACTTCCTTCCTCCCAACCCTTTGTCTTGACCAGCTCCCTTTGTCACGTGGAGAACTATGTGACAGATGTGGTGACTTACACAGGGTCAGAAAGGAAGTCTGTGGCAGAGCCAGGAACTCAACAGAGCCTTCCTGAATTCCAGTCTGCTGCCTTAACCATAAGACCGTTCTCCCCCTCTCCATTCCACTGGAGAGTCCACCAACACCACTGGCCTCTGCTTAAAGTACAGACAGTATCTGTCAAATCAGTCAAATCTTTGACAATGAATCAACACATTCAATGCAACTACTGTAAGGTGGGGAGAGGAGGCAAAGCATCGCCCCCTCCCCCTGCAGCATAGACAGGCTGCAAATGATATTCTTGCTTTGTGTCGTAGAAGTATTTGAGCCCTGTTGAATGGGATTCATCAGCTTTAACTCTCGACTTTTGCCGTCCACAATGGAAAAGAGAAAAGGGTATCTGCAGCTGTTTTCCACTTGGCAGATCATATCTGGGATATTTTCCATTCTGGTTGAGCCGCATAATAATAAAATGTCTGTGGAATTGGGAGTGGGGGATCATAAAGAAAGTGCTTCTTGATTGCATGTGTGATTTATGTGAATGTATTCCATCTGTTAGTGATATGGGCATATATGGCCACCTGTCAAGATCTTGTATTTTGTAGAGGCATATAACAGAATTTGTACAAATTGGCTGCTGAATGAGATTATAATACTCAGATATCTGAAAGCATGAGTATTTCTATTAACATACAAGTTTCTCTACATGTAATGTTCTCTATAGGTTATCATGGTTTCAATTTTTAGTTAATAGGATAACAAGCCATCAGCATTAATGAATGTTGTTAATCATTGTCCCTTTATTTCATAGGTGCTGGAACTAGGGGAGCTGCCACACCCACTGGCTTGAAGTGGTTTCCATCATATCCAGGGTTTACAGTTTGGTTCAGTGGCTCTCAGCACCCCCACTATAAGAATGGAAAATCATCCCTTTCAAAGAATACAATATTTCTGTGAGTGGTGTCTGTTCACATTCCCATTCTTTGGCTGTCTGTGAGCTTTGGCAACCTCCTAGTCAGCAGCACCCAACGGGGCTACACAGGCCCTTTCTTATGGCACTGGGTGCTCAGGGCTGGGGTTCTACAAGGGTCATGTGGCCCCAGCCATCTCAGCTGTGAGTGGAGGCACAGATCCAAAAAGGGACTTTGGCGTTGTGATGTGGAGTGTCTCACCCCTCCCCTGCCCCGTTTGATGATATAAGAGCTATGGGATGATCTGAAGCAGGCTCCCTCACTCTCTCCTGTTGAAGCTGTTACTCTGTGCATAAATAGTCAGTGGAGCGGGGAACTGGACCCTGAGTCTCCCACTTCCCAGGTGGGTGCGCGAAGCACCTGGCTATAGTCATTGTTTACCCACGTGGCACTCTCCTGAGAGGTAGGAGATGGGATAATCTTCCCATCAAATAGACGTGGGGGGGTGGGAGGAGGGAAGTGAGCCCAGATCTCCCTCATCCTGGATGAATCCTCTAACTCAGTGGTTCAGGAGCCAAATTAGCCATCAGCATTACCCAAAAGAGCCACAGTAGTGTGAATTCATTGTTTCATTTACTATAATATTATATTCATATTTAGTTTTTTTTATATATAAAATTATTCTTATAGCAAAATGACTGACCAAGTAGTATTATTTTTATCAACTACAGTTGGGTATTAACATAGTAAAAGCCTCCTGATTGGTTAATAAGTTAAGTTAATAATCAAATCACAGTGTTTTAAAGAGCTGCAGGAGACAGATTAAAGAGCCACTTGTGGCTCCTGAGCCCCAGTCTGAGTATCACTGCTCTAACAGGTGAGCTCAATGTTATAAAGTGAGTGGTGGGCGCACCACCCCCTCCTCTCTCCCACTCCCAACTTTGGATAGAACCTGATTCCACAGGTGCCCTCTAAGCATGCCGACTGGCTCAGGCCTCTGCCTGTCTTCCCTTGGTTCATGGAGCGCCCTGGGGCTTAGGCAGGAGACTGGTGCCTGGCTGCCTAGAGTGAGGCAGCAGTGCACATAACCAGAGGCAGAAACTTAGGTGCCTATGGAACTCTGACAGCAGAAATGTAGGTGTCAGGTGAGTTTGAGCTTACAGGTTAGGTGGCAGCTGAGCAGGAGATGCTAGGCCCCTATGTCTGGGATTTAAATACCAGGGCCATCCGGGAGGTGGAGGGGGTGGCAAGTGGGGCAATTTGCCCCAGGCCCCGGACTCCGCAGGGGCCCCCACGAGAATATAGTATTCTATAATATTGCAACTTTTTTTTATGGAAGGGGCCCCAGAAATTGCTTTGCCCCAGGCCCCCTGAATCCTCTGAGCGGCCCTGTTAAATACTTTGGTGGATCTGGGCCCTTGTCTCCATGCTGGTGAAATTTCAAGGGTTGAGGGGTTTGTTTTGTTTAAATCTACTTTGCCCTGTTTCCTGCCCTTAAAGTCTCTCAGGGCTTGTCTACACTGCTGCTGCAGTGGCACAGCTGCACCAGTGCAGATATGCTGCTGTAGACCTTCAGTGACGAACCTATCCTTGTAACAAACCCCGATGCCAACTCTGTCCACATATCTATTCAAGTGACATCATCATAGGACCTAATCACATCAGCCATACCATCAGGGGCTCGTTCACCTGCACATCTACCAATGTGATATATGCCATCATGTGCCAGCAATGCCCCTCTGCCATGTACATTGGCCAAACCGGACAGTCTCTACGCAAAAGAATTAATGGACACAAATCTGACATCAGGAATCAAAATACTCAAAAACCAGTGGGAGAACACTTTAACCTGTCTGGTCATTCAGTGACAGACCTGCGGGTGGCTATATTACAACAGAAAAACTTCAAAAACAGACTCCAAAGAGAGACTGCAGAGCTAGAATTGATATGCAAACTAGACACAATCAACTCCGGTTTGAATAAGGACTGGGAATGGCTGAGCCATTACAAACATTGACTCTATCTCCCCTTGTAAGTACTCTCACACTTCTTAAAAAACTGTCTGTACTGGGCTAGCTTGATTATCACTTCAAAAGTTTTTTTTCTCTTAATTAATTGGCCTCTCAGAGTTGGTAAGACAACTCCCACCTGTTTATGCTCTCTGTATGTGTGTATATATATCTCCTCAATATATGTTCCATTCTATATGCATCCGAAGAAGTGGGCTGTAGTCCACGAAAGTTTATGCTCTAATAAATTTGTTAGTCTCTAAGGTGCCACAAGTACTCCTGTTCTTCTTTTTGCGGATACAGACTAACACGGGTGTTACTCTGAAACCTGATGTTACCTATGCCAATGGGAAGGTATAGGTAATCCATCTTCCTGAGAGACGATAGCTAGGTTAATGGCAGAATTCTTCGGTTGCCCTAGCACGGTCTATGCTGGGGATTAGGTTGGTTTAACTGTATCACTTGGGTGTGGATTTTTCTTACCCCTGAGCAACGTAGTTATACCAATCTAATTTCCTAGTGTAGAGCAGGCTTCGTCCTCTCCATTTTGTTTCCAGGGCCACCTGCCTGCCATCTCAGTGTATCATCTGACAAATATATTCAAATATATTCATTCAATCATCACAACTTCACAGGATTCCTAAACATCTTGCCACTTGTCAGAGAAATCCTCCAGGTGCTGACTAAGTACAGCGATTCACAATTGGAGTGCTTGGGCATGTGCTCTTTACTCCAATTGTTAGTAACGATGGCATTTTAAATCCCAACTACATCTGTGTGGTGTTAGTTGCAGGCTTAATTGGCTGATCCTCCTTTAACTGTATGCCACAGGGACAAAATTATCCAAACTTTTTCCAAAAGTGGTGTGTGAATTCCTCCTCACTCAGTCCATTAGTATTCTGGTCTTCTTCCCAGAACTTCATTCACCTACAGGGGAAACTAGGAAACTATGCTCCAAACCTATATACCACGGGGGATTTAATTTTTATTTAGATAGGGCTAAGGCATTTAGAAAGTCAGCAAGACTTTCTGTAGCCTTTAGGGATTAGTGTGAAGAGAATACCTAACATTAGAATGCAAATACCCTCTGAAATGAGTCTCCTTCCATCCCTATCTCCCTTCCAGTTGTGCTTTCTCTCTACTTAAACAATTTGGGAAATAAACTCCCTTAATTTAATCTTTCTTTCATCAAGAATGCTCACAGCAGAATACTGAAGTTAAAATTTCACAAATCAGGTGAAGAAAATGGTATCACATTGTGTAGAAAACAAGAAGACCTTATCTGAGAGGAACAGCTTGAGAGCAAGTTATACTAGGGAAGCAGGTATACTGAACTCTTTCTGTAAAATAGAGGCATTAACGCTGCTCAGTAGGTTTCCTCTTCACAAAATGGTATCTTCTTGCCAAAGTCCAGGAAGAGAGACACTAGGAAGTCAGTGTGGAGAACCAACAAGTTAATAATTCTCTTCAGAAGAATTGCTCCGATTTGATCTTGTTTCTTCTTATGGGCACTTGGGCCTTGGTATGGAAAATCTCCCTGATTGTAGTGCTTTAGGGTAGACATGACCTACCCTGACAGCAGGGGTTCTCCCACTGATGTAGATAATCCGTCTTTCCGAGAAGTGGTAGCTAGGTCAACAGAAGAAATCTGCCATCGGCTAGGACTGTCTACACCAGGGGTTAGGTTGGTATAGCTGTGTGTCTCGGGGTGTGGATTTTTCACACTCCTGAAGGACATAGCTATACCTATATAAAATCTTAGTGTACCCAGCCTATTTTCTCCCTAATCTTCATGTACATCAGGTGTGAAAATGGTTCGAGAATAAGGAAACTTTTAAAACTATTTTCTAGTTTCACCAAAGTAGCACCTTAATTTGGTGGAGTAGACTTGATCAAAGAATATCTGTTTTCCAGTCAATCAATTCTACATTCTTTTAGGGTTTTTTGTTTCTTGTTTTCCCTCCCCCCCCCCACCTTGCATTTTTCCTAGTTTGCAAACTGCACTAATGTGAATTCTGGGAGGCAGAATTCCTGGGGTTTGAAATCTAGAGCTCTATGCAGCCATGTAGTCTATTAAGGAAGGCTTAGATGAAGTCTATTTCCTTTTTCTTCCCCTGTGCAACATAGTTCCCTTTTTGTGCAGAGCTACTGTTAGTTTTATGTTTTAGGAGATGGGGACCATATAAGTATCTAATTCTAGAAATCTAACTTTTCTCTTGATCTTCTAGTTCACCTAGTCTGCCCTCTGCTTCAGACATTTTTTCTATCTAATCTCTCCATAAAATGTTCCACCAGTGATACTCAGACCTCAGTCCAGGAGCCGAATTAGTGGTCAACATTACCCAAAAGAACCACAGTAGTGTGAATTAATTTTCATTTACTATACTACAGTAAAAGCATTGTTTTCTGCAGCAGTGCAAGTAAGCCGGTACGCTCTGGTACACTGTACCAGCAAGATATTTATAGTAGGTATGGCGTACTGGAAAGACACAGGAGGAGCCGGTGGCCCCATGCCTCCTCTCTGGCCTGGCTGTACTGCCCCCAGCCTCACCCCCTGCCCTTCCATGGAATTGCCTCTCCAACAGCTCCATCTGTACAGCAGCAGCCCCACCGGAGGACAGGACTGGGGGAGCGGGGCTGGGGGCACTACAGCCAGGGCCGGCTCTAGGATTTCTGCCGCCCAAAGCAAAAACAATTTTGGCCGCCCCTCCCCTTATTTAATTACCCCACCCCCCAGCCCCGCCTCAACTCCAACCCTTCCCCAAATCCCCAGCCCTGCCTCCTCCCCCCCAGGCTCTCAAGCCTAGAAGGGACGGAGGGAGGGAGGGGGAGAAGCGGCGCTGCGCCGCGGCCACTCAGTCTCCCCCCCCACAGGTTTGAGAGCCTGGGAGGGAGGGGGAGACTCTGAGTGGCCGCGGCGCGGGCACCGCTTCTCCCCCTCCCTCCCAGGCGCCCAAGCCTGGGACAGAGGGGGAGCAGCGGCGCACGAAATGTCTGCTCGGGATCTCCCCCTCCCTCCCAGGTTTGAGAGCCTGGGAGGGAGGGCTAGCAGCGGCGCGCGAATCACCTGTTTCGCGCGCCGTGGCAGCAGCAGCGAAGGTGAGCTAGGGCGGCCGGGGCACATTTTTAGGGGCGGCATTCTGGCACTGGCCATGCCGCCCCTAAAAATGTGCCGTCCCAAGCACCAGCTTGTTTTGCTGGTGCCTAGAGCCGGCCCTGACTACAGCTGCCAGAGGAGCTGCTGACATTCTGCTCCTTTCCCCGCTGCCCCTCTCAGTGGGGAAAGTAGCAGAACTCCCAGCCCCACCCCCTTCCCTTCCACGGAGCTGCATCTTCGTCTGTGTATACTACAGTAGCAGCCCTGCCGGAGCACAGGGCTGGGGGTTCTGCTCCTTTCCCCACTGGGAGGGACAGCGGGGAAAGGAGCAGGGGGTGGGGCTGGTAGGTTCCCGGCCAATGAAAGCTGTGGAGCCAGCGCTCGGGGTGGGGCGGGGGCAGCGCACGGAGGTCCCGTGGCTGTTCCTCTGCCTCGGAGCAGCAGGGACATGTCCCTGCTTCCGGGGAGCCCCGCGGAGCCAGATAGGGAGCCTGCCGCACCCACGTCAACTGGACAATAAACCAGACTTTCAATGAAGATCAGAAATGTCGGTTTATAGAGCTTTCTGGCTGATACAGTGATGGATAACTCAGCTTTTACTGTAATTAAAACTGTGTGTATGTGCATGTAGATAGATTTGATGTTTCTGACCATCCTAAAACAACAGCTTCTTGTTTTCAGGCATCTCATGTCACAGCAGCATATTGCTAAAGTTCCATCATTCTGGCATCATACCATTGTATGCTAAGAGGCTACTTGCACCATGTGATTGTAAAATAAATGTTAGAATGTCAAAAAATACTATGAAGTTAGTGTACAGTATAATAATTAGGGGAAAAGATGCTCCCATGCATGCTTTATATGGCCATTAATACATACTTCCAGTTTGTAGTAAAGCAGAAGGGAAAAGGCAGCGTGCTTCCAATATCCAAATCATACATTAAGCCACAGAAACTTAAAACCAAGTGTTGTCAGATGTCACGGGTGTGGTGCTCTGCTCTGTCCAATGTTGATAACAGTCAGCTGCATGCGTGTGTTCCCTCTGTGTGCTGCCCCGGCTCTGCACAGATAGTCGATACAGCAGACCCCGAGAGAACCCCCCAATGACCACAGACTCCGATAAGATACAAAGGCACCCGGCCAGGTTTATTACCAAACGAAACTCTGTCTCTAGCTCCCCGGATCAGATGTCTACAGTTCTGCTAGTACATGAGTGCTCCCTGACAATGGACCAGCTCAGTCAGTGGTGGGATTTACCACTGCCCCCTAGGCCAGACAGAGATACCGCCCCAGGGATGCATTCTTATACACAGGTACAAACAAGTTACACATCACTCCTAACGTATTGAGGTGCAACCCCTCCATGCAGTAAGGTGCCGCCTCTCACCTTGTACATGTTGGTTCGAATAAAACAACTCTATCCATCATATTACCCTTTTGCCCCTGTCTTTAGGATGGGTTAACCTGTTCCTTGTTATCTGTGTGGAATGTGCAAGTATTGGAGTGTTCTGGTACCATTCTAGTATATGTTTATATCTCTAGTGTCCAGTGTCTTTTAGGTATGTATATTTTTGCAACATCAGCCCTTTCCTTGCCAGCTTCTGTGAGCAGGGCCTGCCTGTGGCTCACAGCTTAACTTTGCTTTATGTTAGCAAAGTCTTGACCATTACTTTAATTCAGGCCTTAGGCCTCATACTGGGCCTCTGATATAAATGTTTACGTTTCTACATTCCCTCACTTTTAGTCTTTTTAGGGGGAGGCTGTTTATCCATCGTCCAAGAAAAGCATACTATGTGGACTAAAGATAACCAAGTGGGCTAAACACTGTTATGTGGTTACCTTTATTTTGCCATCCATACATTCATGCCCCTTCTGTCCCTTAGTCTGCACATTCCCTCGTACGACTGATAGATTTTATTATCCAATTATATTTAGTCTCTTCAGGTGGGCCTGGGAACAGGGCCAGTTCCAGGGTTTTTGCCACCCCAAGCGGCAAGAAAAAAAAAGCCACGATTGCGATCGGCAGCACTTCGGCAGCAGCTCCACCACCCCGCTTTCTTCTTCGGCGGCAATTTGGCGGCATGTCCTTCCCTCCGAGAGGGACCAAGGGACTTGCTGCCGAAGAGCCCGACGTGCTGCCCCTTCCCCTTGGCCATCCCAAGCACCTGCTTGCTGAGCGGGTGTCTGGAGCCGGCCCTGCCTGGGAATGTTAGGCCCGGGACCTCAACTGATGTGTGGGGTCTGGGCTTGTTAACTTCACTTGGATATGAGCTGGCCTTTGTTGGTATTTGTTAGTCCATAGGGCTTCGTTAAGGAGAACATATCTGAACTATCTAAATAACATGAATATATGGACATAAATGAATATCTATTATGATTACCATATGGATGATAACTGATTATATATAATATATGAGGGGCTTCTATACGGAGCAGTATATGCTTCAACATCTTACTCCTTAAAATGATTATTTGGTTGTACCACAACAGTACTGATTGCCATTTCCATCCCCTTCTTCACTTGGTGCTGTAGCTTAGCCTTCTTGGTTCAACGTAACATATAACAGCACATTCCCATGAAAACAACAACTGTTAGGGCCTGGAGTCCCATTAGGATGACGCTAAGGGTTCGGACCCCTGGATGTAAAATCACATCCTCCGGAATTGCCCACCAGAGTATTTCCACCTCTTTTTGCACATTTTCTATTTCATTTATTTGCTGCTGGATCAATTGAGTTATGGGTATTAGGGATTCTTTAGTTCTTGCCGCCAAACCATGTATATCCAACTGCAAGTGTTCCACAGTTCAATCAATAAGTCTTGTAAGCATTCATGTGGGATGATCAATGACAGTGCTGCCTTTGCTTGTTGGCCAGAAGGCATGGGCTTCTATTTGAATGGTACTGGTAACAAGCATGCAGAACCCAGCATCACTTGTAGGGCAAATGTTGCCAGCTATGGAAAAATTATGATAACCTATAGCACGGGCCATGTCCTGAATTCGTACTACCTCATTAATCCATTCCTTTTGTACCAGTCGAGCCCAGCCTTTTCGTGTGTTATTAATATCAATTGTGGCGTAGCATTCACACAGCCACCATCCATTACGTTTTCCACAACAAGCTTGATTAATTTCTGAGCCAGTTTCAGTTACTAAGTGCACGGTGGGATAATGCTGTACATCTCTCTTGTTTACAAGCGTCCCCACACTATTTGTGTAATATATCTTAACTGGCTCTTGCAACCATCTAGGGACTGCCATCATGAGGTATACGCTTTTACAGTCCACCTGGTCCAATCTTGGAATCCAATCAAATTTAGCAAATTGTAAAAAGATAGGCACAATATGATTTATGCCTTGTTGTTGTATTTGTTTTAGGATGGATGTGGGGTTTAAAATCTGTGGCCAGTTCTGAAGTTGCAACTGCAACAAACTTTGCTCTGCTATTTCAATTACTCTGTTACCATAGGTTGTGCAAGCAACTGCCAATGAAACATCATTAGTTTGTATGCTGTTGATGAGGGACAGAATGGTAGCATTCAGGTGGCTAAACCCTTGAGCAATCAAATGCATATTATCAATAGTGATTGCATGCTGGTCTAATAATAAATTGCTAATGCCTCCTCCTGTTTTAACTGCTTTGCCTATTCCATTCACAATGGTGTTTATCTTTAAATTAAGATTTTCAATATTTGCAGAGTTCCATATGGACATGCCAAGACTTGAGCCTCCCAACACTGTTCCTAATAAATCGCTCCTTTCTCTATCATTTCGTAGGGTGATTTGGGAGCCATTCCAAAATTGTAATTGCATTTCTATTTCTGAATTAAACCAATCCTGTGTCTGGGGCACTGTCTTGGCATGGTCATACTGGCAAAATCGAGTTTTAGTGGCACATAGATTCAGCCTACATTTTCTACCATATACTCTGCAGCGGGATGTAGGAAAAGTCCTGAAGTAGGCCATGGTTGTACAGTGGGACACTCCCTCCTTGGGGTAGTGTCATTGTGTTGAGGAGTGGAAAGAGGTAGCGTTGGGGTTGTTGTTGGACAGGCATCTTCACATATCTCTACATGATAGATGCATTTACTGATGCGTGGGGTTATAGATCAAGACCATGTTCCTGTATCTTTTAATTGAACATTATGAATGTGAATAGACGCACTCCACTTATCCTGCAAGTCAGTAAACTCCACCCTTCTTCTCCAATCGTCGTATGTTTTTACACTTCCATTTATGTAACTAATTACTGTGTCTACTGCTGCTCGAAACCAGTCCAAGTATACTGTGTCGGTCTCAAGCTTGTGTGCTTGGACAACACATAGCAGAGTCAGATCCTCCCCCACCACTCCAGTGAAATATTACTCCACTACTTGCTTTGGTGCCACTAGAACCCACTCCATTTCTGGAGTGACTTTGTATATGTTCATGTTCACTTGGCATATTACTGTTAGGAGTGTGAATGGACTCTGCATGAGGAAGTGCAGTAAGAACAATGGTCTGATCACAATTAACAACAATATCAACCTTCCAACAGCATGCATATTCTCCCTGTCTCTCTTTATCATAGAATCATAGAATATCAGGATTGGAAGGGACCTCAGAAGGTCATCTAGTCCAACCCCCTGCTCAAAGCAGGACCAATCCCCAGACAGATTTTTACCCCAGTTCCCTAAATGGCCCCCTCAAGGATTGAACTCACAACCCTGGGTTTAGCAGGCCAATGCTCAAACCACTGAGCTACTCAAAGTCAGTTCCTTTTCAGTCTGTCATCGGGCATTATCGACCTCCTGGACAGGAACACATTGAGCCTCTCTATGGTCTCCAACAGTCCATCCCCAAGCCATCATGCTGGCAAAGGGTGACACCTTGAGGATGTGCTCCATTTGTCGCTTTCCTTCAGTTTCACACACTAATTTCAAAACAGTTCCGATGGGTTGCACTTGACTTGCTGCATCCCATACAGTGGCGTTATTAACTGTCTCTGTGTTCTCATCATAAGGTGGTGGTTGCGGTGCTGTAGCCCCTGCCCACGGGTCAAGAGAGGGTGATCCAGCTGAGTCATTCCACATGTCCCCAGTGCCGCATCCATTCCAATTGTCCCATGTTCCATCTTTTAATTGAGCTAGGGCTACCTGTTTCCATTTCTCTCCCCATCCTGCAGGTACTGTAAAAGCACTCGAGGTCCGAGCAACAGGGGACGATACTTTTTTCTTTTGCGGGTTTTCCACAGCTGTCTCCAACTTTTTATTGTCCTGCTTTATCTGTTCGAGCATATCGTGAGTCTGGACAGCCTGTTGCCCTGTTAAAAGGGCTTGGGCTTTCCGGTGCTCGACTGCCTGGGTTGCTTCCTCCAAAGCTTTAGTTACCTCTTCAGCTTTCCCGGTTTTCTCCATTACTTGCCTAGCCAGTATGGTGGTGTGTTGTTTAAACCATTGTACTGCTATGGACATTAATTGCAAAATTCTAGCTTTTTTACTTTTGTTACTATTTTTTAGAACTTCTGTTTCTACCATTGCTTTACATATGCCAGTCCATGTTTCCCCACTTTCTTTTTTAAATTCATATGGACCCCCTTTATTGGCAATCCAGCGGGTCCATGAGTTATCAAACTCTGGGGGGATTTGAAGGGAAGCGATAAGGGGGTTTCCTAGCTCATGGTTATGTTAGATCATGATTCCTACAGCGCACAGCTCGTTTACTCACCAGATCAGCGGTCGGGGTCATCAATGTTGTCAGACGTCACCGGTGTGGTGCTCTGCTCTGTTAACAACGAGCTGCATGCGTGTGTTCCCCCTGTGTGCTGCCCCGGCTCTGCGCAGATAGCCGACATAGCAGACCCCGAGACAACCCCCAATGACCACAGACTCCGATAAGGTACGAAGGCATCCAGCCAGGTTTATTGCCAAACGAAACAGTCTCTAGCTCCCCGGATCAGATGTCTACAGTTAGACTCATAGAGTTTAAGGTCATTATGACCTTCTAGTCTGTCCTCCTGCACAACGCAGGCCATAGAATCTCACCCATCCACTCCTGTAAAAAACCCCTGACCTATGTCTGAGCTATTGAAGTCCTCAACTTGTGGTTTAAAGACTTCAAGGTGCAGAGAAGCCTCCAGCAAGTGACCTGTGCCCCATGCTGCAGAGGAAGGCATAAAACCTCCAGGGCCTCAGCCAATCTGCCCTGGAGGAAAATTCCTTCCTGACCCCAAATATAGCGATCAGCTAAACCCTGAGCATGTGGGCAAGACTCACCAGCCGCACACCCAGGAAAGAATTATCTGTAGTAACTCAGATCCCACCCTATCTAGTGTCCCATCACAAGCCATTGGGCATATTTACCGCTAATAGTCAAAGATCAATTAATTGCCAAAATTAGGCTATCCCATCATACCATCCCCTCCATAAACTTATCAAGCTTAGTATTGAAGCCAGATATGTCTTTTGCCTCCACTGCTATTCCAGAACTTCTCTCCTCTGGTGGTTAGAAACCTTTGTCTAATTTCAAGTCTAAACTTCCTAATGGCCAGTTTATATCCATTTGTTCTTGTGTCCGCATTGGTACTAAGCTTAAATAATTCCTCTCCCTCACTGGTGTAATCCTTCTGCCCCTCTGAGTTGGCAGCAACAAGGGCCGGGTTCAGTATCTAGGGGTTCCGTTTCAATAACGCAATGCAAAACCGGCTTGAGCCCCCACCCAGTGACCTGGGACAATTACATACCACCCCCGGGTGCCTTTAGGAGGCAATACTTCCCCACTCGCAAGCACGGAGTCTGAGTGTAGCAAAAGCCTTTTAATAAAGGAGGGAAACAATGCGGCATTATGTTGGGGAAACACCACAAACAGGATTCATAACACAAACCATGAGCAAAAGACCCACCTCCAAGTAAGTTTGGCAGTGTCCTTTTCCCCTCAGGGTCTTAAGTCCAATCACCCCAAAGTCCAACAACCCTAAAGTCTCTGTCCCTGGTCAGTGCCGCCCCATAGTTCAAAAGTTTATCTGCAGAGTTTTACCCCCAAACCTGGGCGGAAATGGGGGGGGGGGCACACGGGATGTTAAGGGGCACCTTACATGGTCCGAGGCCGACTGCCCCACCTCTCCGTGGAGTTCTGCTGCAGCCTTTACCACGAATGGCTCCACTCTACCAGCTGTGCTGTGCCGCTCTGCTCCTCCAACCATCCCACAAACTGCTCAGCTCTGCCAGCCACTCCGCTCCACCCATCTCATGAACCGCTTCAGCTGCCCCTGCAAATGGCTCAGCTCTGCTCTACTCGCTGTTCCATGGGCCACTCCAACCGTCCCACAAACTGCTCAGCTCTGCCAGCTGCTTAGCAATATAACTTCAGGCTCCCCCACTGGTTAACACAGCACTCAGTGATCTCAGCTCAGCAATTTTAGCTCTTTTAGTGATTTCAGGAGCCCCAGTCCTGGTGCACCATTGGCCCAAAGTGAATTCAGTTTAGCAACTTCTAGCTAGACTCCTAATGGAAGCAAACTTAGCTCTGCTATTCAACAGTGCAGGGGGTGGGGTAGTGCAGTTAGTGTTCCAGGCCCTCAAAAGGGGCAATACCATCAGTACACATGCCTATCCCCAATCTCTCTCAATTCACTGGGTTTTGTAACCCAGGCCCCTTGTCTAGCGAGTGCTACTTAATTACTGGTGAGTCCCTCTGTCATACAACAGTTCCACTGGCCTTGATTCACAGAATCAGGGTAACTACACTTCATTCTTCCTGCCCCAATAACAGAGAAACTGGGGATCCCACACCAGCCAAAGTAACCACTTTCCGTTGTTGTTGTCCCAGGCTAGGCGGGTGGGTGTGCCTATGCAAACAAGATCAGCCCCTGAAGTTCTTTTCCACACTCGCCATAATTCACCACCAGATGTCAGGGTAGAGCTTATCCTGACTCTGCTTACACTGGTATTTATCCCTCTGATATATTTATAGAGGGCAATCATATCTCCCCTCAGCCTTCTTTTGGTTAGACAAAACAAGTCAAGCTCTTTGAGTCTCCTTTCATAAGACAGGTTTTCCAGCCCTCAGATCATCCTAGTAGCCCTTCTCTGTACCTGTTCCAGTTTGAATTCATCCTTCTTAAACATGGGAGACCAGAACTGCACACAATATTCCAGATGAGGTCGCACAAGTGCCTTGTATAATGGTATTAACACCTCCTTATCGCTCCTGGAAATACCTCGCCTGATGCATCCCCAGACCACATTAGCTTTTTTCACAGCCAAATCACACTGGCGGCTCATAGTCATCCTGTGATCAACCAATACTCCAAGGTCCTTCTCCTCCTCTGTTACTTCCAAGTGATGCGTCCCCAGTTTATAACAAAAATTCTTGTTATTAATCCCTAAATGCATGACCTTGCACTTTTCGCTATTAAATTTCATCCTATTACTATTACTCCAGTTTACAAGGTCATCCAGATCTTCCTGTAGGATATCACGGTCCCTCTCTGTATTGGCAATACCTCCCAGCTTCATGTCATCCGCAAACTTTATTAGCACTTTTCCACTTTTTGTGCCAAGGTCAGTAATAAACAGATTAAATAAGATTGGTCCCAAAAACTGATCCCTGAGGAACTCCACTAGTAACCTCTTTCCAATCTGACAGTTCACCTTGTTGTATTTTGTCCCAATTATCATTGACCTCAATGTCCTTAACTACCCTCTCCTTCAAATTTTTTCCCCAAGACCTTGCATACTACAGATGTCAAACTAACAGACCTGGAGTTACCCAGATCACTTTTTTTTCCTTTCTTAAAAATAGGAACTATGTTAGCAAGTCTCCAGTCATATGGTACAACCCCTGAGTTTACAGATTCATTAAAAATTCTTGCTAATGGGCTTGCAATTTCATGTGCCAGTTCCCTTAATATTCTTGGATCTGGGCCTCCCAATTTAGTCCCATTAAGCTGTTCAAGTTTGGCTTTTACCTCGGGTGTGGTAATATCTACCTCCATATCCTCATTCCCATTTGTCATCCTACCATTATCCCTAAGCTCCTCATTAGTCTCATTAAAGACTGAGGCAAAGTATTTGTTTAGATATTGGGTCATGCCTAAATTATCCTTAACCTCCACTCCATTTTCAGTGTTTAGCAGTCCCACTTCTTCTTTCTTTGTTTTCTTCTTATTTATATGGTTATAGAACCTTTTATTATTGGTTTTAATTCCCTTTGTAAGATACAATCCAAGTACAGTATATTCACGCTTACAAAATAAGGGATGGGAGACAAGTAAATTCAGGTCCTATTTCTTCTAACTCTCTCCACCTACCTGAAGCAGCCCTGCCACCCTCACTATTCTTATTGTCACCTTCTCCATCCCTTCTCTGGGAACAACTCTCCTTCCCACAACCCTATATCCCTTGTCATCACCGCTCCCCCTTCAGACAGTACACTTCTCACTTCCAGTCTTCCCTGTCTTCTGCAAACCTCTTCAACAGGGAGACTTCTAGGCATTAAGACCCCTTCTCCCTGTGAGCTGCCCACCCATAGCTGTTTTTTGGCATAAGCAGCTGTGGAACCCTATAGCAGCAAAAAACAGGGCAAAGCACTCAGGCAAATCAAAACTAGAGGTTTTTTGCAGGAGACAGGGATGAGACTCCATCTGGCTCTGCATAAGGGCTGGTGGGAGAAAGTACAGACCATTCCCCTATCTACCACAGCACTTCTGCTCAGCAAAGACATTGAAGATCCCAATGCACTTTTTGTCAGAACAGAACTTTCCCTGGTGTTTGGCCAAAACTTCCCCTCCCCTTTCTACCGTGAAACAAGTTGTCCACCAGGCTGATGTTCTCCATCATTTCAGTGATGCTGTATGTGTATAGTTTGCAAAGTGTTTTGGAGCTCTTTGGCATGTATGGTATTATATCTACATTTCTAAGGTTTTTCTTATACACCGAACATCAGGGCACCTAAGCACTACATTAATACCATAATCATAGGGGGTGCAGGGCGCAGGCTCTGAGAGGGAGTTTGGACAAATATATTTATCTGGGTCAGCAGCTGACAGAGACAACTCATTCAAAGGGCAATGCAGTAGGAGGTGAAAGGCGGGGTGGGCAAGTTTCAACAAAATAAAGATATCTCTAACAGATGATGAACTGCTCATGAAGAAAAGGAAAGAACAGTTTAACTCCACTTTTCTGCTGGGAATGGTATACGGAGCCGAAAGCTGGTCAATGATGAAAGCGGAGTAAGAAAAATTCGCTATCCCCCAGAGAGCAATGGAAAGGCGAATGTGTAAGATATTGCTCCATGATCACATACCGAATGAGGAGATCAGAAGGCGCACAGAGGTGACTGATGTAGTGCAGGTGATGTATGATGCAAAGCAGAGAGGGCAGGTTATGTAGTGCACAGGCAAGAGAATAGGTGGACAACCCACATCAGTGACTGGATCCCCAGAGACCAGAAGCGACTGTTGGGAAGACTGCGCTGGGCCGATCCCATGACAAAACTTTTGGCCACAAATGGAAAGAACTTGCTCGCAACAAAATGGAATGGTGTGGCGTCAACTTGTGTTCGTGGAGGGAGGGATGTGGACAAGCCGGACAATGGTGTTATGAGCAAAGCTCATGCAGCTAACCATCTAGGACCATAAGATTTGGTGTACTGCGTGAGGCTGTTGGTTCAGCTTAGTGCACTTCCAGGCCTCAGAAGAAGTAGAAAGTAAGGACATTTTTAAAACTATTTTCTAGTTTCACCAAAGTAGTACCATAATTTGGTGGAGTAGACAACTAATATCGGATGCTTTTGAGGAAGGCAAGAAAATTCATAATTAATCTAGCCAATTGTGGATGAAGGTGAGGAAGGGACTCCTTTCTGCACTCTGTGCAGGTAACTAGTTGAAACCCTGAAGCATGTGAATTGATATTACTTATTGTATCTATATAAATGCAAGTTTTAACATTGTGGAAGCAAACCATGGGTCTGTTTTCTTTTGCATGGCCTGAAAGGGAGGGATGTGGGATGTCTGTGTGAATCCTAAATCCTACAGGAGCTGATACTGCCAGCCTTTCATTTCCCATAGTGTGAGGCATGATGCAAAGGCCTAACCAGCAGGGCATGGAAGATGTACACATTAAGATGGGTTGGTCTTTAACACCACCTTTAGCAGGGCTAAAGGGGCAGGAACAGTGTCATTTTCCTGAAGGGACTTAGCTTTCAAACATTTGGAAAGGGTGCCTTACTCAGATTTGTTGATTGATTACCATTGAAGTACACAAGGAATAAGACGCTATGCAAGGTAAGTTTCCATAGGGCTATATTCTGCCATCCTTATTCTCCTTGAATAGTACAGTAGCACCTCAGTTATGAACACCTCGGGCCTGGAGGTTGTTCGTAACTCTGAACAAAACGTTATGGTTCTTTCAAAAGTTTACAGTTGAACATTGACTTAATACAGCTTTGAAACTTTACTATGAAGAAGAAAAATGCTGCTTTTAACCATCTTAATTTAAATGAAATAAGCACAGAAACAATTTCCTTACCTTGTCAAATCTTTCTTTTTAAATGTTATATTTAACACAGTACTGTATTGTATTTGCTTTTTTTCATCTCTGCTGCTCCCTGACTGCGTATTTCCGGTTCCGGGTGAGCTTGACCGGTCACTTCATAACTCTGTTCATGACTCTGAGGTTCTACTGTACCGTACACTGCAAGCAATCCCATTCATTCCAATTGCCTCTCTTGCTGAGTAAAGGGCTACTCAGCCTGAGTAAAGGTGGCAGAATCTAGTGTCATAAATACACAAGGCACTTTACAGAACAGGTACATAAGGCGGGTTTCTGCCTCAAAGCTTACAGGAAAGGGGGTCAGATTGTGGATCGCTTGCTCCCACAGTGAGCATTTATATGGATTGTCCCACTGAAGTAAATATAAATTAAAATTTAAATTAAGATGGTTACCTCTGCGAGTAACTATTCCTCAATGGGAGTGTGACGTTATTGATATAATCTGGGACCATATAGATCATTGTTGCAACCAAGGTCCTGTAGTGGCACGCAAATCTTGTATAAAGGGGGTCAAATGGGGTGTCTAAGACAAGGTTATGGTTTACTGGTTATGATTATGCTGTCTATATGTGTGTATCACTTTTGTAGTTGAAGTTATGAATATTGGCTCTATACTGTCTGTATTTCAAACTTATGCTATGCTGCTGGGTGACATCCCAGACAAACTGGTGTTAGCTCTGCCTAGCCTGCTTGATGGCCCATTAAGGACCATCAGCTATACAATGGACCCATTGAGAGAAGGCAGATACGCCTTGTAACTCAGCAAAGTATGCAGGGACTGGCCCATGTGACTCCAGACTCCATTTTGCTGTAATTTTCCACAGTAAGAACAAAGAGGTATTCTTACACCTGGAAAAGACTATATAAGGCGGATGCCTCATCTCCATCTTGTCTTCAATCCTGCTTCATACCTCTGGAGGAACTTTGCTACAAGCTGAAGCTTTGAACAAAGGACTGAGGACCCATCCCAGCGGGGGATGTATTCCAGAGACTTGATTTGAACCTGCAGTTTATTCCATCGCTGCTGCAAGCCTGAACCAAGAACTTTGCCATTACTGTATGTAATTGATTCCATTTAACCAATTCTAACTCTCATCTCTATCTTTTTCCTTTTATGAATAAACCTTTAGATTTTAGATTCTAAAGGATTGGCAACAGCGTGATTTGTGGGTAAGATCTGATTTGTATATTGACCTGGGTCTGGGGCTTGGTCCTTTGGGATCAGGAGAACCTTTTTCTTTTACTGGGGTATTGGTTTTCATAACCATTTGTCCCCATAACGAGTGGTACTGGTGGTAATACTGGGAAACTGGAGTGTCTAAGGAGATTGCTTGTGAGACTTGCAGTTAGCCAGTGGGGTGAGACTGGAGTCCTCTTAGTCTGGCTGGTTTGGTTTGCCTTAGAGGTGGAAAAAACCCCAGCCTTGGGCTGTAACTGCCCTATTTGAGCAATTTGTCCTGAGTTGGCACTCTCAGTTGGGTTCCGCCAGAACCGCATTGTCACAGGGAGTAAAGTGGAAACAAGCTGGGCTTAAATAAAATAAGAGAAACGTTCAATCCCAGATTCTCTACAAGTGGGTGCAAGATAGAGTGAAGTGTCTCCTGGGCTGTCAGGCCTGGCTGATGGCCCCCAATCTCTTGCTGTGTCACTTGTGTGCTTGCGCATGCTCTCTCTCTCTCTCTCTTGCATTTTCTTTATTTTTCTCTTGATTTATAGTGTTTCTGCACTGTCTACTTACGCATTTTCTTCTCCTGGGGGCATTCTGTGCCAAAAAATTATAAATTCTGCAAAATTCTGCAAATTGTATTTGTCAAAATAACACTCTATAATCACACCAATTATATAATCACATTCAATTATTTTGATAATTTATTATAACAATACAGACACACACAAATATTCCCCAGAAGTAGAGATTTAAAGAAACCCCTATGACAACCCAATTCCTATTTCTCTATCCCCTTCCCCCCACCCCGCAGATCCCAGCTGCCCCCCCAAGCTAATACACCCAAACCTCCTCCCCCCGAAGCCCAGCTACGGGTTCCCCCTAGCCCAGATACCTGCACCCCCTTCCCCCCAGAGCCCAGGGATCCAGAGAGATAAACAGCCTGATGCTTGGTCCCAGACTTGTATGGCATTTCCTGCGTCCTGCCCTCTCCTTCTCTTAAGGCATGCTGGGAACTGCAGCTGCCAGGAACCCTTTAGCCCCCCCCCCCCCCCCGTCCTCTCCTCCCGGCTGTGTCTTCCATGTGCAAGCTGGTGTCTGCTGAGTCCAGCAGCCCTTGGTGGTGGCCAACAGCACAGCAGCCCATTTCTGTGGGAGAAAGGAAATTGTGCGCACAATGTTAATTTCTGCAAAATTCTGCATTGTGCAGTAGCGCAGAATTCCCCCAGGAGTAATTGTCAGAGTGATGGAGAGAAACATTCTTATTATGGCAACAATGTTAAACGTCACCTTGTGCTGACTGTCTCTCCCCCAGTGACAGAGGTCTGAAAGGCACGGATGGGATCATCACCCTCATGGCACCCCAGCAATGCTGTACCATTGACAGTGATGTTGCTGCATTTTGACTGATCTATCTCCCCAGGATGCTATTTAGGTCTATTCACGCACCCACCTTCCATCTGAATTAATTCCTTTTCCTTCCTGTCTTACCTAAAGCCTTGTCTCTGCAGTGATGGAACCTCTTTTGCTACTTTATTCCACTAATTCCTAATACATGTCCCCTCACTTCTCAGCTAAATATTTTCTCCCTATGGCATCAGGCCATTGTTTATTGCATTACCCTCTGTGAATAATCCCCTTTATTTCTTATACTGTTACCTGGTGCATACTTATCATGGCTGATCATGTCCAATCACTAGAAATGTAGCACCCTTATTCACTATCCACATCTCACTTTTTACTAAGCTGCCTCACTTCAGTCTCTGAATTGTGTTAGCTAGAGGTGGGCCTGAGCCAAAATCCTGAATCCAAAGACCCTCTCCCATCCCCAATCATTGCGGAGGCTTGAAATGGGAACCTTGACCTGATTTTCAGGGCTCTTCCACATCCCTAGAATGGGACAACCAACCCCCCTGGATCCAGAACACCCAAACTTTGGGGTGTTCAAAACCTGGAGCGGAATCTTACAACTCAACTCCCCTCCCCCAAATCCTATGATATTACTGCCACATCACTCAGAGTGAGCTCAGGAAGACCCTGAAGCTTCCTCTTTTTCTCACACAGGGAATCCACTTCCCTATTCAAAGTACATTCAAGAGACTCAGTAGACTTACCTATAGGGTAAAATGCACATTGCTGATGGTCTGCATTCCTCTGCTCTATTACCAGAATGTTGTCAAATAGAGAGAGATGTTAAACAAGAGCCCAGATATTAGCACCTCCAATTTTGTGGATAAAAGAGGTCAAAATTCAGACCTAGATCCAAATTCTTTGGTGTGGGCCAAACTCTGCTAGGAAAAACTCCTGGCTGGTGAAGCCCTGGTGGCATGGAGAAGCAAGTTGTTACTTGCTCCTCTGCTGCTACACACTGACACTGTGAGGGGGGAAAAAATCAGTCCGGATGGAACACCCTGAAGTGATGAGGTCAGCAGTGGTGCGATGTCCTCTTGCTGATGCCTCCTCTGAATTGCTGCTGGCCAATGAAATTGAGAGCTCAATCTAAATGCAGCAATCAAAATCTTACCATTACACCATTCCCCAAACGAGAAGTTTACCCTCACCCACACTGCTGGCCTGGTCTTATTGCAATGGGGCTCATTCTGCCCCCTTTGTCCTAGTTCTTCTTGGTTTCTTTATAGAGAATTTAGATTCTTCATCTGGAAGAAGAGCCTGTTCATTCCACTCCCATCATTTACTAGCTCAGAATAAACTAGGTTAATTGATTGTTGATGGGGCTATGATTCAATAACTTGGAAGGTGCAAGAGTTAAGGATTTGTGCATGTGAGAATGACTGTCCCCTGAGGCCTTAGAAAAACCCCTTTGTCGTCGGTCTGAGATTCCCATTAGCAAACACTCCATGGCTCTTATGACAAGGGATTCATGCTGTACTCAATTGCTGGTGACTTGGGTGTCATGATTGTGGCTTTTATAAGAAACTTCATTCTTTTCCTGTGGAAGATTTCATACTAATTATGTGAATACCAGCTTGGATGGTGTCAAGACACCATCCTGAAGCCCTTGCATGAGTAAACTAATGGGACTGAGTACTTACATGATTAGGAATTGCAAGATGTAGCCCTAAGTCACTGCGTGTTTAAGAGCAAGGTGAAAATAAGCCAAGTATATTGAAAACAAACAAACAAACCAAAAAGTACTTTTATAGCCCCTGAAAACAGAAAATCTCAGTCTTATAAACATTAATTAATTAAGTGTCCTATTACTTATTTAAGGGAGATAAATATAATCCCCATTTTACTAAGGAAGAAACTCAAGCACGTTGAGGTTAAGGGCCAGAATTCACTGCCCTTACATACTTTGAGTAGTATCTTACTCCTCAAATGGTCCTGCTGAAAATGGACTACTTGCAAAGGATGTTACCGAAAGCCTACTAAAGCAAATGAGAGTTTTTCCATTGATCTAATGGACTTTGGATCAGGGCCCAGATAAGGAACTACACAAAATATGTAAGGGTATCAGAATCTATCCTGAAGTGGCTTGCTCGAGGTCACGTTGCAAATTTATGGCAGTGTTGGAAATAGAATCCTGCTCCCCTTGGGAAATCAAGGGACTCAATTTGGGACCAAACAGAAATATATGGAAAATAGATTTTTTTTTCTTTTGCTAGACTGTTGAAAATCCAGGGTTGGAATCAGTGATTATGTAACAAAGGGGAAATTACATATTGGCATGTGAGCGTTTGACTCTGAAATAGGCCAAATTCTGCTCTCAGTTACATCAATGTGAAGGCAAAGTAATGCCACTGAAGTATGTAGTTACTCTGAATGTATTGTGTTATAACTGAGATCAGATTTTAGTTCAAGTGTGGGGAGGGGTGCAGAATCTCCTCAGTTACATGCTGTGATTCTGGAGTATTGCCACTGATGACAGTGAAATTTAATCCAGACTACCACCAATGTAACATAAGAACCTGGCCCTGCAGTCTAAATGGGCCAATTTAAATGTCCTTTGACTCTCTGCTGATTTGGCCATCAGTCTTCACTCAACATTTCTCACAATCTGCATGTCAGTTACCAGTGCTCTGTCATTCCTCTGCCTATGTGCTACGGAACTGGATGCCCCTCTCCAATGGCTATACAATCCAAGAGGGGTGACTAAAACACAATCAGTCCATGCAAAAAAACTGACTGGGCTGTGCTAAAGATAAGGAGCTAAGATGCAGAGTGGACTAACTAAGGTGCTGGACTATAACATCATATGGCACTTAACGTTTTACCAGGTAATCCTGACTCCTAGAGTTAGAAACTTTGGCTGTAGGACAAGCAAGCATTAGCAAGGCTTCAAGATGATGCCACGTGCACTATGTACATTACTGGCTGCTGCTGCTGCTACTGGAAGGAGTGTATGGCCAGCTGTCATCAGAATTCTGTCAGTATGGACGGTTTGGGGGAAAGCGTCCAGCTTGGATTTTAATCACTCAGCTGCACGGAAGCCTCATGCCTCATGTAGCCAGTGGTGGAGCAGTGAAGCTGTAGTTTTTGCTGTGCTCTTCTGAGGAGAGCTTGGCTGTGTTTAACTCTCTGTCACAGCAGCAACAACTTAACCAGAACAAAACCTAGCAATGCAAGTCAGTTTCACAGAAGCCAGCAGCAGCTTAAATGGAAGCAGAGAGAGGCTGGATTTTACACTTGTAACTTGCACAGAAACAACGACTTTCACTGAAGTAGTGGAAGACGAGGAGTGGGGATCCTTCTACTATTCCTTTAAGGTACAGACAGCATGCTTTACTGTTCTCACCTGCTTGCAGCTCTCTGCATTTTCAGTAGCTTGGTGGTGGGTGTGTGTGTGTGAGACTCAGATTATTTATTAAAAGCTTCATACTGTGAGTTTATGCCTAAAATTTGTGATTGTCTTTGTAAGGACTATTTCCTGTATCAGGCAGTTATTGAGGGGCCCGATGTAATTGAAGCCCTAAAAGGTCTTTAATCATGCATGATAGCATGGTGCTGCATTCCTATGATTGCTATGTCGTTATACAGATTTTTTTTCATCTCAGTAGCTTTTTATTGGAATTAAGTCTCTTAGCTAAACTCTGTATTACAACTATCACCTGAATCTGTAGGGTTTGCTATCAATTATCTATCAGCCCCAGCAACATGTTGTACACAGACAAGTAAAGTTGTTTCTAATCAGGAGTGGTGCTGGCTGACTTTTGGGGGCTCTGTAGGAGAGGAAAAGCTTGTTTTTAAGACTGTGGCAAGCATGGCAGTGAAAGGGATGTTGAGAAGGAGCTCATAAGAATGAATGCATTTTGTCAAGTGCAGCTCTGTTTTTTCCAGCTCTGTACCATGTGAATGTAGGGAACAGGTTGCGCGGTGTGAAATAATGAATGACATCCTTAATTTAGATTGCTTTGGCTGTTGTCATCCTTATACAGCACTTAAGTTCAGGCTGCATACATGCCATGCTTCTGTTATGGTAGATACGTGGTATCAGTCAAGTTCCCAGGATAAAATATGTAAGTAGAAATATATGCAGTATTGTGGAAGACAGGGTATTTCTACCTTTGAAAGTGATCTCTGTGCTGTCATGAATTCAGACAAGTAGATTGAGGTACTCGTTTAGATGATGATGAATGAGATATAGTTGGATATGTTCAGGGACAGATTCTGATCGCTGACAGACCAGTGTAGAGCTGGTGTAACTCCAGTGAAGTCAGTGGAATTATTCTAAATTTCCACTAGTGTACAAGAGATTGGACTGTATCCTTCCTGTACATCCTGGTAGGCTGCCCTGCAGCCAGGAGCCCAGGCTCGCTATCAGTCTACCAGGTGGGCTGCTCAAGAGTCTGGCTGGCGAGTGGGCAGGAAACCAGGCAGGTTTGCACTGGAATTTCATCAGAACAGTCACAGTCTTGCAGACCATTTAAATTTCATCCAAGTGGCCTCGTCCATCAGAATGCATCCGAAGAAGTGGGCTGTAGTCCACAAAAGCTTATGCTCTAATAAATTTGTTAGTCTCTAAGGTGCCACAAGTACTCCTGTTCCTTCTGTTGGAAAACTTCCAACCAGCTCTAGTCCTTTGACCTCTTCCTTTGATTAGCTGTAAATAGGTATGGTAAATACTGATGTAAGGCGAACTGAGACTTAATGGTTTGTAAAAATGAGATTCCTGGTCATAAGGTGATATGAAGGAGGCAGGTTAGAGCAGAGGATTGAGACTCAGGAGGCCGACGTTCTATTCCTTACCCAGTAACAGCCTGTGCCTGTGACCTTTGCCAGGTCATTCTGCACATCATTTCCCCCATTAAGAGAGACCCAGAGGAAAGACACTGGATAAGTGCAAAGTGTTCTTACACACCTGTCTCAGGAGACATTATATCAATGGCCAAACTGGCATATTGTTCTCTGGAGTGCTGTGTCCAGTAGTGGAAGTACGGACACTGGCATCATAACTGTACAGAAGAGTCACTGAATGCCTCCCTGCTCCCTTGTTCAGCAGTATTTGAATTTCTTCCACATAAGACAATTACGCTTTAGATCTTTAAGGGCAAAATCCCAGCCCCATTGAATTCAGGGGAGTTTTGCCATTGACATCAGTGAGGCCAGGATTTCACCCTAATTCTCCTTTTTCATTTTTTTCTGGTTGACAAAGCATCTCTCCTACTCAAAGTAACAAGCATCTTCCTTTATAGACTAGCTGCTTGGCCAGCACTAGCAGAGAATAGCAGCAGAGAACTTGCCTGCTAAAACTTCCTTATAAAATATCCATCCTAGATACAGACATCATGACCCTTGTCTTCGTTTTTCTGAAAGGTGTTGAATCCATCCGCTCATTCAGTGCGGAAGATCCTACAGTGGAGTCTGTGGGTAAGATGGGCCAATACATCTCAAAATATACATGGAGGCCCATTCTCAGCATAGTCACATCACTGCTACGCTTAAGTCTTGCAGTTGTACAGGTAAAAATATCTATGAAAGCGCAATTGTGACATCTATTCAGGTTCCTTTCTTCTTTGTCACCCTGTTTCTTCCGCAGAGCCTGATTATTTACGTTTAGTATGAATTTAATAATCAGTAATTCAACAGCACCAGTCCCTGGTTAAACTTTAATACTATGCAATGATCAGTGCAGGGAAAAGTGTAGTGACAGGATTCCCTAGTTCACCCCACCTATAGTCCCTTCTCTGCTTTATATCCACTCCTCATATCTCAGGAAGTCCAAAGTGGAACTTAACATGCAAAGTTTGAATTGGCCGTTACATGCCATAGATTGTCTGGGGGTTCCATTTGGATAATATACAGAATCATGGTGGGGCAGGGAACACAGCAGTGGGACATGCCCTGAACTATGTAACCATGCTGACTTTTCCTCATCCAGGTTACTAATTACAGATTCTAAGTGGAGGACAAGAAACCACCCTGTCTTTCCCCCAGACAAACTACTAGAAGAGAACAGATCTCCTTCAGGTGACATTTAGGCCCATATCCTCAAAGATATTTAGGAGCTTAACTCACATTGATTACAATGGCACTTACTTAGGTACCTAAATAACTTGTGAGAATCTCGGCTTCAGCTCTTAGCAGCTAGCCTAATACATTGCCTTCAAACCAGACTACTCCAGAATTTCTTTACAAAGTGGTAGGCTATTATATTCTTGTAAATTAACAACTCTTATCTAATGACAATCACCTTCTTCTTCTCTGGCATTGCCACATATGTAATCAGAAAGTTCTTGGAACTATAAAAAAGTTTTTTCTTAATTCTTTCCCCTGCAAGGAAAAGGGTGCATGGCACTTACCACGTATTTGTATAATTTCCCACGATGCAAATGCAAACATGCATAGGTTACTTAAGTACGATATATAAGCAGAAAAAAATGTTTTGTATGGTGTGACTGAGGTCCCAGGGGAGCCACACTGAGGTTACTCAATTAGGGCAAACTGTAAAGAATGGGACAGACAATCTCCAAAGCTTGTGGATATTCCAATACTTAGATTTACCAAGTCAGCAAAAAACAGCTATAGTACCTTATTGGTTATCCAGAAGCCAAAACACAGTTCCCTTAAAGCAACCCAGCCTTGGGCTTACACCTAGACACCCAAGTCAAATATGATGAGGATTACTGAAAATCGTATTCATCCTATAAGAAAGTTCTACCAATCCCAAAGGATCAGGCACATTACCTCCCAGGTTAATGAGTATTTCTGATCTTACCCAAATACACGCTTATGGCCCATTCTCATTCATTAAACTAAAATTTATTTAAAAAGAAAGAGCATTGGTTAAAGACCAATATACATACAGACATGAGTGCAGTTTTGAGATTAGTTTCATAGTAGAGATGGCAAGCTTTGTAGTTGCAAAAAGTTCTTTCAGAATTAGTCCATAGGTTATAGTCCAATGTTCATATTCAGGGTGATCAAGGTGAGACTGGAGATCTCAGTCTTATGACTCAAGCTTCCTTGGCATAAAGCATCAATCAGATCTGAGATAAAAAGGATCAGGACCGAAGGGGTTTTTTTTTTATACAGTTTCAGGTTTTCTCTTAATAGCTCAGAGTCCTTTGGTGAACAATAGGCAATCATTGAGACTTTGAAGTAGACCTATTTCCTAAGCATCACCAGTGATTAGCTACACTGATTAACATAAAACAATTGCCTGTTTCCCACCATTTGCAAGTGATTTGCTATACATTTCAAAGAGATCAATACAGTGATCTCACTCTATTTACAGTTCATTTAAATCTTAAGATCTCATTTTGAGCTCTGAATTAACAGAATACAGCATAGACAGGTACTATTTGATTACATTGTTAACTTCTAACAATGTATATGTAAACACAAACATTATCTTCCAGTATGTCCCTAAAGGTTGAATTTGGGTCATTTATCCTGCAGGGTGATTTCTGGCCATGTGTCGCATACGGGTTGTTTCAAAATCAGAATAAACAATGAAATATGCAAATCATTTCCAGGTGCTATAAATGAAACAAAATAGTATACATAGGATTGGGACTTGGGAGACACAGGTTCAATTCCTGGTTCTGACCCTGGTTTGTGGGGTGACTTTGGGCAAGTCACTTCACCTCTCTGTGCCTCAGTTTCTCCATCTGTAAAATGGGGATAATGATACAGACCTCCTTTATAAAGTACTTTGAGATCTCTGGATGAGAAGTGTTCTGTAAGAGCTAGGTGGCATTATGTTTGTTCTATCATTGTTACTATGATTCTGCTAAGTTATTTATATCATCTATGTGGGCAGGAATATGCTTCACTTCCTTGAAAAGGAGCTAAACCCAGTCAATTAGTGAGAACTGCTTCAACAGTGGGATGGGCAGGATTGGGCACAGATTTTGGTTTTTGAATTATGAATTTAGATGAATCACTGAATCATTTGTGGTTTATTGATATGGTTTATTCATCATCCAATTCTTAATGTCGATGTAACTCTCCTGAAACATGCATCAATATCAAGAGATAGACAAGGAAAGAGTCCCCTAAGTATTTGATAAACCCCTCAATTATCATAATGGCAATAGACATTACTAGCATGAGTTATACATTAATAGGCCCAAACCTCTTATGGTAAGGAACCGCATCAAAAACAATGAGTGACCTGCTGGGGAAAGAAAATTAAACAATTCGATTCAGGAACAAATTTCAGTGAAGTGCTAAAATGTCAAAGTAGGGTGCAATGGGTGTGCCCAGAAACAACATCAATGTACTCCCTGTATCCCTGAAAAAAAGTGGGGGAAGCACATTTGGGAGGCTGTGTTATCTCATGGACAGAACCCTGGACCAGAGGCTACAACTCCAGAGTTCTAATCCTGGTTCTGCCCATCAGTCTTGGTGTGACTTTTGTCAAGTCACTTTTGATTCTTGGTCTCTCAGTCTGTGAACGGTGGTGATGACATATATACCTAGTTCATGGGCATTGTCAGAATAAATTAGTTTATGTTTATACAGCACTTTGAAAGTGCTAAGTAATAGTGAAAGTATTGATGCATTGAAATACTTTATTTCCATGTATGCTGCTGTGTATGTTTGTGCATACATGTGAATGTGGATTTCTGCAGGAGCAATAGGTACAAGGGAATTTTTCTGAGGGCACTTGTTAACCAGGATTGACAATTTCATTACAGATTAAATGCAGTTGTGACATGTGGGCTAGATTCCTTTATACTAATCTACACACTTTAGACCTGCTTACACTTACTCACACATCGGTAACATAACTATAAGATGGACCATTGACTGATCCAGTATATCTCTATTAGCTAATTTTCTATAAATGCAGAAATTATGTAATTATTCCTTGAACACTCACTACATGAAAAGGTAAATAAGGAAAAAGAAATGCTGCTTAGTTGCTGACATTCAGAAATGTAACAAAAAGAACAGGAGTACTTGTGGCACCTAGAGACTAACAAATTTATTTGAGCATAAGCTTTCGTGGGTTACATCCCACTTCTTCGGATGTTATCCTTTTCCTGAAGGGTGCCTGTGTGAAGGGGTGGGGATGGGTAAATCATCCAGCTGGAGTAAGGCTGTCCCCATTTACTGTCCATCTCCTCCCCAAACACAGCAGAGTGGCACTTCTGAGCTAGATATTGTGAAAATGACATTGTTGACATCTATTATTGATAGAAATTTCTGTCTTTCTATTCCAATCACATCCTGCCATGTGAGACAAAATGCCAGATGTTGTTTTAGTTGTTAGTGGAGAAAAAGCAGCAGCTCTCACACAGTATATGTACTGCCTTTGTCTAGACCATGCTGGGGGCAAATAGAGCGAAGGCCATTCATTTTAATTAGAGCATCACCAAAAGGCAAATACCAGCCTTACAGCTTCCAAAAGTACTCAGAGTAATCAAGTTATGCATTTTTCTTTTGAGAGGCACCCTGGTCCAATGGGCGGGTCATTGGACTGGCAGTCAGGAGCCCTGGCTCCTATTCCCAGCTCTGTCACTGACCTGATGTGGGTTCTTGGGCAAGTCGCTTCACTTCTGTGCCCCCAGGTATAAAATGGGGATAATGATACCTACGCTCCCTTGTAAAACACACTGAGCAGATTCAAATGCTGTACAGTAGAAGAGCTAACGTACTTCCAAAATAGCCACAATGATCCATATGAGGCTTGGTCCTGCAGTCTTCATCCAGTCAAAACTCCCTGAAGTCAAATGGAGTTTTGTCTGAATAAAAAATGCAGGATAAAGCCAATTTCAGCATTCCTCTTGTTTCCGATGCAATTTTCTAATTTGGTTCATGGGCAAAGGTTGTTCTTAATCGTAAAGTAAATTAGCAAAATATTCATATCAGCTTCAGGTGACAAATACTGCCACATTCCAACTCCAGTCATCTCATAGAGCAGTGGTAGTTACGATAGATTACAAACATCCATGAGCTCCTGACTGCCATGCTCAGCTCTACCACTGATTGGTTTTGTGACCATGACCATGTCACTTAATTAAATTGTGTACCCATCTGTAAGCAGTGGCTGAGAATACATACCTTCCTCAAAGTGATGTTGTGCTGATTAATTACAGCAGTCACCATTTACAAAATTACCATTTGCCAAGAGTTGCCATGCTGTGGTATGGGAGACAACCCATCTCCTGCTCCTTCCCCCCCGCCTTTTTTAAAGAATAAGTAGTAATTGACATCTGTTGGGAAATAATTACTTTTTAATGGAGACCACTGTAAGTGATGTGTGAATAATTTTCAGAATCTTAGCTGGAAGTTGCTGTACAAGTATTTTTGTTAAAAAGCAAACAAGTAAATTAAATGAAATTTAAATAATCTATGTTTATACATCATTAGCATGGTAAGCATAGAGCCAGATGCTGCCCTGGATCGCATTGATGTCAGTGGGGTGCAGTTTTGAATGAAGGCCGAAGTCAGCCTGCAAAGGCTATGATAATTAAAACAGGTCATTGTTGATCCTTAATTCATATTAGTGCACCTCTTCTGTTTTCTCTCAGTGATGTAAATCCCTGCTGGACTGAAGAATGGAAGACTTATTTCTTGATTCGATTCCTTTGAGTAATCTTAATGTTAGGCAACTATTCCCTTTTGTATTCATCTTTCATTTAACTGAGTTATTATCTGTGTGTGGGTAGTTCTGTTGTCCATTTCCATAGAATACTGAATTACATGCAGTCAGGTATTGCTTCTTAATTAAGCAAGATAGGATTTATATGGTATTGGTTCTTCTTACGCTGAATGTGTTTTGTACTCCAGATGAATGGGCCACATTATCTTAAAATCCACGTTTATTTCTTCCGGCAAAACCTCAAGAAGATTTTAGTGACAAAGGCCCCGATTCTGCTCTCACCGTCACCAGCATAAAGTCATTGATTTCTGAGGAAATATTCCTGACTTGCACCACTGAAAGGGAGACCGCAGATGGTCTCATTCATAGTTCACATCACTTCCCAGCAAGAAACACTATCCTGAACTCATCCCTTGTGTCAATCTCTTTCCCTCAGTGACAAATGTGAGCTACTATGTAAAGGTTACTTTTCAGCAACAAACATCATGGCAAGGTATAAAGAAAACAAATTGTAACTAGGGAATTAAAAAGCAGGGAACTGGACTCAGGGTCACCGGAACCTTCCCAAAGGTGGGGGGCCAGGGGCTCCCATCCCCTGGGGCTCTGCCCCCAGAAGCGGGGGATCCTGGGGGCAGTCAGGGAGGAGGGGGTGGTTGGATGGGGTGGAGGTTCTGGAGGGCGGTCAAGGGGTGAGGAACAAGGAGGGTTGGGAGTGAAAGTCCCAGGGAGGCCTGTGCCGCCTGTCAGGGGGCAGGGATGTAGATAGGGGTTAGGAGGGCAGTCAGGGGACAGGGAGCAGGGGGAGTTGGATAAGGGGGTGGGGTCCCGGGAGGCAGTTACGGGTGGGGGGTCCTGGGAGGGGGTGATCAGGGGACGAGGAGCAGAGGGAGGTTGGATAGGGGGTGGGAGTCCTGGGGAGCTTGTCAGGGGGTGGGGGTGTGGATAGGGGTCGGGACAGTCAGGGGACAAGGAGCAGGGGTGTTGGGTAGGGGGCAGTCAGGGGACTAGGAGCGGGGGTGGGGTTGGATGGGTTGGGGATTCTGTGGGGGGCAGTCAGGGGGCAGGAAGTGGGAGGGGGCAGAGGCCAGGCTGTTTGGGGAGGCACAGCCTCCCTACTCGGCCCCCTCCACACAGTTGTGCAACCCCGATGTGGCCCTCAGGCCAAAAAGTTTGCCCATCCCTGGCCTAGGAACTGCCTGAATTTTAACATTATCATTAGGGTTAAAATCCGGACCAGCTACACTTTTGTAACAGTGGGAATTGTGTGAGTAGAGAGGCTGGGAAGATTAGATCACTATATTTTGTTGTTACCACATTTTAATAACTTGTTTCATTAAGATCCTGCAATACATCCTGACCAGACAAGTTATATACTATGAAAAGTTCACTCCAGTATGAATGGGACTGCAGTTAACAGCCAGCATATTAAGAGACGCTGTCAAAGAACAGCGCGATCCTTCTTTGGAGTACAATCTACTTGTCATGGGCAACGTCATAAGTGGCAAGGTTTTTGTGAATGAACTGTTGTGTAAATGCTACGTCTGCTCTCCATTTTAATCTCATTAAACACCAGGTTCAGTACTTCTTAAAACTAAGAACTGAGCAGCATGGGTATTAAAGGAAAAAAACATGATCTTTGTGCTCCCCAATGACTGAAAGAAGTTTTACTAAAAAGTGGGGGTGGACGCAGAAATTGTATCCATATCTCAGCATGAGCAAATAGGTTAAAAAAAAAAAAAACCAGTTTGCATACACAGGCATCTTTCTCTCCCTCACACGTCCTTCACTTTTGTTGCTCAATCTTTGAGGTATTGAAAGGTTTAGGTAACCTTTCTTTCATTTCTATTATTTTTACACATACTACCTCTAGGGGGCATTTTGCCATTATGTATTTCTCTGAATAGCAATATTCCACTGACTAGTACCATATGGCAATGTTCTTTTTTTAGTCTTAGTGCCCTCCTCTTATATAATGAGTTGATTTTTATGATGTACTTGCATGACCCATACTTGCTTGGGTTAGAAAGCAAAGCATTTTATTCCTCTAGTTTCTTCAAGGAGCCCATCTGTAAATTTGTTTTCTACAGTCAGACAGACTTAATGGTCCACTAGAGCAACATAAGAAAACTGAAGGTTACTTCCCATTTCAGTGATACTTGATGATATGCTTCTGATGGCTTTGTGAAATTATTACCCCTACCCCACACACTTAGCTGCTATCAAATTAAAACCAGGACTTCACTGTTCCATTTTTTAAAAAACACTGCTGCATTTTAACATTTTCTGATGAAAAATAGACTTTTTGGATTAAGTGAAAAATCAATTGTCAACTCCTATTTAAATCCCATTGTATTAATTCCAAGCCTGCTTGTTATAGCTAAGTCTTCATCACCTTGTTTAACCCAAGCCGCTTTCACCCACCCACTGATCCATTTACTTGGTTTCTTTTTTTCCCTCCCCCATGCAGACAGAGCAGCTGGTTACTCTTTGGATTCTCTTTATTGTCACAGTTGCTGGAAACTCCATCGTGCTGCTCTCTACGTGGAAGAGGAAGAGGAAATCCCGAATGACCTTTTTTGTAACACAGTTAGCCATCACAGGTATTGTCTGGGAAGGGGGATATGGACCGGGGTGAGGGGTAGGGTTAAGATCAGCAGTTTTCATTACTTTGATATGAAAATGCAAGATGAAAGGTGAATAATTCCGTTTCCATGTAGACTAAAGACTTCTCTTGAGGGCAAATTCAGCCCTGGAGTAAGCAGGTACAACTCTATTGAATTCAATGCAATATCTATTTGAACTAGGCTTGAATTTGGTCCTTGATCTAAAAAGACACTCCACTAGCTGTGATGGACACAGGTGCCAATTTGACAGCTTAATGGAGGCTTATCTGGGAGTCTAAATTTGTGCCACTTCCCAGTTCCCAGGTGTCATCACAGACCTGTTTATATTACACTGGATTAGAATGAGGCTCCAGTGCCCTTCTGCTAAAACCTTTTAAAAGACTAATATCCCTATATGTATGCATACGCTGCTGCAAGAGAACAGCTTCCTATCTGCAAAATCAGGGGTTCTGTTTTGTCATAAAAATGTGTATGTAGAAGTGCTAATGGGAGGAGGGAGGCACTGTTTTAAAGACTCCTAGTGACTGCAGTGGGCTTTGCATCAGGCCCTAAATGTATAAAGAAAGTTGATAGGAAATCAGTGTTTGGTAAAGTAGTAAGCATGCCAGATAAGAAGGAAATCAAACCATGACAATGAAAAGTGCAGATATGGTCCACACCTGTGTCTAAAGAAGACTCTTCCGTGGCCTTCGGAATGTCTGGATTGAAGGTATTTAAAAAAAAAAAAAAAAAAACCTCCAGTGAGAATAGAACCAGAACCCATAAAAAAGTCCTCCCAATAATCCCTTCTACAAAATGATGCAAGTTGACGTTTGCGCTATATTTATCATCATATGCAGCATATATTTCAGGAACAATAAAACATTTCCGATAAAGAACAAACTCATATGTTCCCATGCCCAATGACTTTGCAGCCATCCTTAGGATTCAGAGATGCAGTTTTTGTTTAAACTAGAAAAGTAACTGCACAGCTTCCTCAGCCTCTTACCCCCTCACTTTACAAGTAAATGAATTCCTGCTAAATGGGGAAGTAGAGGGGGGCTAGATTCTCTCCTCTCCTAGAGCTCTGCTTGGCACAGAAGTGAGTGAAGGATCAAAGAGTTCATTACTGCTCCCTGATTCTGAGAGCCGGCCCATCCTGCATGTGATTTAGAGCAGCCCAGCAGCAGCTCTAAGTTGCACCACTGGTGTAACATTCTTAATGCACCTTATGCCAATGAAGGACAGATGTTGCGCAGCTCTGCTCCACCATGCCATGCCTCCAGAACACATCCCATCTGCCAGGAACTCTTCAGGTTTGGAAATGGGAACACTTGTACCAGCAGGGAGTTTCCTTCTCTCGCTTAGATTAGATATCTAGATTAGATAGCTGAGTGGTGCAAAGGGGCCAGCCTGTAACTCTGTTGACAAGCTGGGCCAAGGATTTTTACAAGCCAAGGAAGCAAATGTTTGTGGTAGTTCCTTTGTACAATACTGACAGATTATTACTGCTGTTAATTTCATAGGAGTCATCCATAATGAAAGATTTTGTTTATCACTCTTTTTAAGGATGCGTCAGCAGCATTTTTCATGAGAAAGCCTCTCCTTTCAAGGAGATACGAGCATGGGAGGCTGGGAGCAAGCGCTGGAAGCTCCCTAGAAGTGGGAGGCCATGCCCCCTGCTGTGCCCTGAGGCCCGCCCCTGCTCAGCCTCCTCCCCTGAGGTCCCACCCCGCTAGCCACCGGGGCAGAGAGATGCGAGCGGCAGGTGGGTGGGAGCCTTGGGGGAAGGGGAGGAGTGGGGAGGGGGAGTGAGGGCAGGGTCTTGGGGGGGGAGGGGAAGAGGCAGGCCAGGAAGAGAAGCAGCACAGGCAGAGGAGTGGCCGACACGCCTCTAGTTGCGGCCTCTTTTACCTGGCACCCATGGATAAGAGGATACTGTACTTATAGTAGTGCTGAGATCAGTGCTTCATTTGTAATGAAAGAGGTGCTGGGGCTATGAATTGTCACGCCCTGGCACAAATTTAGCACTTGCTGAGATGCCCCAATCAAGGCTTGAGACCTGTCGTGCTAAGCATTGTACAAATAAGCAGGAGAGAGAGTTCCTGCCCCACAGAGTTCAACCTCTAGGGTTAAGACACACCAGGTGGAAAAAAACAGACAAAGGAGTGGCAGGATGGGAGGAGGGAGGATGGGGCAAAAGTCAGTGAAGCATGCTTTGCAAAATCAATTGATAGTCTCTGTTTATTACCTGACTACTCATTATGGGATAGCAGTGTCTTGTAGACATCTTGGCAAAGGAACATCTGTAGGAGAGATTTAAAGGAGGAGAAGGTGCTGGCCCTCACCTGTAAGGGGCAGCACAGGAAGGCTGGCATTGTTGTCAGAGCAAAGGCAGGCATCAGCACTGTAATACAATATGAAGCCCCTTAGGAACACTAGATGAAGGGCGTTATCCTAAAGACAAACTTCCTGTTTGATGCAGTAGAAAAGGAGGAGCTAGTGAAAGGATGCAAATAGATGGGTGACCTGACTGGAGCAATGAGCCAGGATGATAGTCCCAATGGCAGCATCTTGATTGGACTTAAGGAGGGGAAAACTGGAGGAACCTGGGCCTGAGAGGTGGAGATTACAGAAGTTGCGGTACAAGACAAAGGCACAAACAAGAGCTTTGACAGTGTGGAGAGACAAAAGGGTATATCTTTGGAATGTTGTGGATGAAAGTTAGGGTATGTCTACACTACAAAATGGAAGTGACATAACTTACTTTGGCATACAGATGCCATAGTAATTATGCTGCTTGTGCGTGTCTACACTTTACTCCTTGTAGAGGTGACTGGTGAAAGTGTTCATAGGTGTCTGAAGAGAATTCAGTAGCCAGACAATAATATTAGCTGTGAACACATTAGAAGGGGACAAGGGTTAGAAGTTAAGCAGCTGAAGTTAGCTTATTGTTTCAGAGGGAAAGGACATCTTATTCTTCTCTGCAAAGAGAGTAGAGTAAAGATTAAAATTCAAGAGGTTAAGTTTAGACTCAAACCCTCTTGAGGTCAGGAGGGTGTGGTGCACACAATCTCTGATCCTTCAAAGGTTTGCCCATTCCTAACATTAACCCTCAAGCTAACTTTTCAAAATCAAACCCTATAAGTGCTCACATACATTCAACCGCTTGTTTCCCCTTACATCGCAGCAGTACTCTTTGAAAACACAGCTGGAACTCAGGTCTGCAATTTAAAGCAAACTGTCATAAGCTAGGAACAGTTTAGTCCTTTAGACTAGAGTTGACTTTCATTTTATGATGCAGGAGCCAGATCTTTAAGTTTAATTTATTCACATCCAGACCCTGGATTGAGTCCCTGTGATTCTTTTGGAGTGAAGAAATGGCATTAATTAATGTAGGCATTTAACTTTGATGCTGTTGGTTTTTTTCAAAGATATCAGGGCACATAAAAACTCAGCTGTAGTCAACATGCGCTTATACCACACTATGAATGGTATTCAGTGTATTATGAAAAACAATGGCTCATCACATCATTTTGAGACATGCCAGTAGGTGGTACACATTCAGATCCTGTAAGATAGAACCTGAATTGCTAATCTTCTAGCAAAAGAGGTTTCTGCTTATTCAACATTACTACTTTGTTCCGTTTCTGGATTCTTAAAATATTTATTGTTTGTGCTCCTGTGGAGGTGGAAAGTGGATTTTGCTTTACTACTGCAGTTATTTCCAAGCTTTATTTTTTTATCCTCAACTGTGGCTGGGTGCATGGTTAGGAGAATGTGTCCTTTAATTATCTGAGCAAAACAATAAAATGAATAGAGGGAATAGAAACAACAACATGTGTCATCCTTCGTACCTGGCTAGTTAATGAGCAATGTTGTGCCTGACAGTGAGCTGCTATACCAGACACAAGAGTGGGAATAAACTAATTAGAGCTCTTCCTCCACCCGCCCCCCAAAATCCAGTGGTTCACGTTGCTTGGGGACTTGCAAATTCACAGAAATGAGACTCAAACTGGACCTCTCCGAGGCCCCACTTGAACAAGCTACTTAAAGATGTCTGAGGTCCTGTTGACTTAAAATGGAACTACTCAGATGGGTATTCCTTCAGCAAAACTTTAAACATGTGCTTAAGTCCATCCCTATTGAGCAAAGCATATGCTTAACTTTAAGCCCCTCTGACGTTAGATTAGAGTTAAGGATATACTTAAATGCTGTGCTGAACTGAGGTATTAATCCTTAGGCCTCAGCTGATTGAACCAGGAGGAGCTGTACTAAGCTCATACGTAATTTACTCTATTGTATCCTGTTCTCTTTATATTTGTTATCAAACATAGGACATGATTCTGCTCTCATAAATCAGGAGTACCGCCATTGAAATCAACAAATTTACACCAGAGTACCGCCATTGAAATCAACAAATTTACACCAGGGTAAAACTAAGGTGAGGAGTGAATTAGGGCTATAGTGTAATTACATTTATAAAAATATTTACCATTTTCCTTCCTCTAGAAGCTGACTTGCAATATATTGTGCAGGTAGCTTTAAGATTAAGACTTGTATCCTAAGAGACAATCCAGCGCTCACATGACAAAGCGGTTTTTAAATACTAGCATTTATTTGTAACTGGACTGTAGATATTAAATCTTGGACAGTACAATGCGAATGTAGTTTGAATGGGGTGCTATTGATTTGTATCAGAGCAGATGATGAGAAGCAATTTGTAAAGCAGTCTTTGCACAAACTGATACTGAATATTTTTTCTTTAAAAGCGCTTGCCCAATTTACAATAGCACAGTCCCAGCAATGCTGCTTTAAAGTGTTAATGAATTACAGTGTTTCTGGAGAATAATTATTCCCTGAATTTAGATTAGTTTACCCAACCCTACCAAATGAGAGCTTTTGGGAGCTCTTTTCTTATTCCGCTGCTCTGATAGTTGACAAATGTGTCTCTTTGTGTCAATAGCAGAGCTGGACAAATGATGCTATTTCTCAGATAAATTATTCATCTAATTTTCCATCATTTGACCAACTCTATAACACAGCTGACAAATAGCACGTTATTTGTCTATCATTCAACCAGCTCTTGATACTAGTGATAACAGAACCTATTAAGGTTCACATAAGGGTCCAAAAGTTCAGAAGCTTATACAAAATCTTAGCTATATTATTCAAAACTTACTCCTGGAAAGCTGAACTGGAAATCTTGCTTTATTGTGATTTTTTTTTTTTTGCTTTGTGTGGAGCCAGAAATACTATCAGAAGAGCTTTAAGAACTTCTGTTTTCATAGGCCTCAGTTCAGAAAGTCACTTTAGCACATGCCTAACTTTGGGCATAGGGTATGTTTACACTGCATTTACAGGTGTGATTCCAGCCTCCTAGACTTAGCAGAGCTAGCTTTAATCTAGCTAGCTGTGGAACCAGTGCAGGCTGTAAAAGCCCACCCTGAAGCCCAGGTAATTACTCAGGTGTCTAGCCTCCACTGAAGCACATGCTGCTGCAGCTTCACCGCTCCAGTACTTGAGCTAGCTTGAGTATGTCTACACATGCTGCAATTACTCCCTGTGATTGCAGTGTAGATAACCATAGTCTCATTGACTTCAATGGTGCTACTAGCATGCTTCCTAAAAATCAGAGCCATGACCACGTACAGAAATTTAATATAGAATCAGGAACATCGATTTACCACTTCTCCTGAACAGCACCATACAAGTTTCATTTTGTTGGTGACAAGTGCTGTAAAAACATTTTGCTACAAAAGATAGTGTAACTCAATGGCCATGTTGTATCAATGAAATAATTCCGCATTAAATTAATGACTAGAAAATAAGAGTTAACATTCAGGTCTCAGGTGTGACTCTCCCTTTACCAAATGTAATATTATTGGGATCATTCTTCTAATCAAAGATTTAGTTCAAATCTTTGTCTTGAATCACTTTGAATTTCAAATTAAGTACTGAATCCTATGAGATGGCTTCATAATTAGTAGGGAAGATAGTTTGGAAATTAGCTCCATCTCTATCTCAGATGAAGAACAACAAGGCAGCGAGTCTAGATGGGATCCTCGCTGAAATCTTTAAAGACGGTGGACCAGAGCTAATTTGGCAGCTTTACCTGCTTATCCTTAAAATCTGGATAAAGGAGGAGATACCCCGAAAATTTCCACAATCTGCTTTATCCCCTTTCTTGAAGAGGGTGACAATCAGAGCATCCCTCATTTCACTGGGTACCTCCCTCTTAGCCATGGCAGGTAAAGTTCTGGCACGGATCCTTGCAACTCGCCTACTGAGCCTGCCAGAAGAAATTTTACCAGAGTCACAGAGCAGTTTCCGACCATATCGTGGAACTTTGGATATGATCTTCACAGCATGGCAGCTGCAAGAAAAGCGTCGGGAGTAAAACCAACCACTGCACGTGGCTTTTATTGATTTAACTAAAGCCTTTGATTCAGTGAATCGCCATGCCCCTGGACTGTACTTTCTAAGATTGGATGTCCTGATAAATACATCGATGTCCTAAAATTGTTTCATGATAACATGAAAGCGACTGTTCTGAGCAGCACTGGCTCCCAGAGCAAACCTTTCAAAGTACAAACAGGAGTAAAACAGGACTGTATCATCGCTCCAACCATGTTTGCAGTTTGTATCGCCGTCATTCTTTACTTAGTTGCTGGGAAGTTTACAGCTGGCCTTGAAATCATTTACAGAATGGACGGAAAGCTGTTCAGGATTAGCAGGCTGAAAGCCAAGAGTAAGATCTCCAAAACATCTACTGTGGAACTTCAGTATGCTGATGAAAACGCAATCTTTGCCCACTCTGAGAAAGATCTTCAAACTATCTTGAATGTGTTTGCCAATGCTTACGCATGTCTTGGTCTCACTCTTAATATCAAGAAGACTAAAGTGCTCTATCAGCCCTCTCCAAATGAGCTTCAAATGCCCCATCTATCAAAATCAATGGAGTGGCACTGGAGAATGTCAATCATTTCCTGTACCTTGGAAGTCATCTTTCATCCAAGAAATTCAGCATCACCTGAGCTGTGCCAGTGTAGCTTTTTCTCGTTTATGGCACAGGTTTTTGAAGATCACAACATTCAAACTGACACCAAGCTTCTTGTTTATCAAGCTGTTATTCTCCCTACACTGTTGTATGGGTCCGAAACTTGGACAACCTATAGACACCACTTGAAAGTCCTTGAGAGGCACCATCAACGCTGCCTTCGTAAGATTCTGAAGATCAAATGGGAAGACAGGCGCACGAATATCAGTGTCCCGGAAGAGGCAAAGACCACCAGTATCGAGGTAATGATCACCCATCAGCAATTCCGCTGGACTGGTCACGTTGTCCGGATGCCAGACCATCACCTCTCAAAACAGGTCCTGTTCTCTCAGCTGAAAGAAGGGTACCATAACATGGGTGGACAATGGAAGCATTATAAGGACTTACTGAAGGACAACCTAAAAAAGTGTAATATTGACATTGACACTTGGGAGACACTTGCCCAGGATCGCTTAAAATGGAGTGAAGTCCTAAGTGATGGTCCCTTGCATTTTGAACTTGCTCGCCAACAAGCTGAAGAGGACAAGAGGCGCAGGAGGAAGGAGAGACTGGCTTCCAGTCATGGTCAACAGCCTCCTGCTGAGCCTGGAAACATCTGCCCTCATTGCAATAGAACTTGTGGTTCAAGGATTGGCCTTATTAGCCACCTGAGGACCCATAACTCCCATGGAAGATGATCATACTCGGTAATGAGTGATCACCCATCATCGTTTTGGAAAGGTCCCTCTCTCACACTGCCAACTTCTTCAGTTATGAAGGGATAGAATATGGTAGAAGAACTCAGCCCATAAGCAATTATGCATTTTCTGTATCATTTAGTGAAGAGAACATCTTTGGATCATGTTATCTTTCTCCCCCAACAAGTTACAGAAACGAGGTGGTTGAGGTAATATCTTTTATTGGACCAACTTATGTGGGTGAGAGAGACAAGCTTTCAAGCCACCCAGAGCTCTTCTTTAGATCAGTCACTCAGGACACACCTAAACTCTTGAAACTCATTAACATATGGATAGAAAAAATGCAGGAAAATATATGTCCCAACAAGGCATAGCAAAGTGAAAAAGTTTTAACTTATTGCCATGGCTCTTGTTAATTTAGCCTCAATCCCAGAACAAATAATCAAGGTATCTAAAGTGACTATTGCCTTGCTTCCCAAAAATCCAACCCAGAGGCTAAAGGCTCTGTATCGGAGATGACTCTTTTCTTAAATGACAGACTTAAAAAAAAGCAAGCAATGGATTATATCCAGCTTTTTCCTGAAAGAAAGGGAGGGGTAAGGTTTGATAAAACTCCTTCCCTTCCACTCCCCCCTGAGCATCAACGTACCAAGAGCAAAAATAACATCAGGGAAGAAAAGTAGGACAGCTTGGAAAAAATAGAGCAATTTGTCCTGGGATTTGGGAGCTCTGGATTCAGTTCCTTGTGAGCTCTGGCAAGTCGCTTATGGTACATCAACACACCAAGCAGCAGCCTGCTGCAGCAAGTCTCAGAGGCTGGGTCTACAGGCTAACACTACGGTGCTAAAAATAGAGGTGTAGACATTCAGACTTGAACTCGGAAGCTTAGGGTGGAGGGTGGGTTCAAGGCCAGAGCTCCAGCCCAAACCCACACAAACAACAAAACAGCACTGTCACTCTAAGATCAGGAAGGGCATAGCTATGATAATCCTTTGCATATTTATAGTACCTTACATCCAAGGATCCAACATGCTTTACAAATATTCATGAATAGCCTGACACCATAGAAAAAGTATTAGCCCTAGTTTATAGTTTAGGATACTGAGGAACAGACAAGCGACTTGACTAAGATTACATAGGAAGTCTGGCAGAGCCAGGCACTGAATCCGGACTACCACTCACATTTCTTAACCACACAATCATCTACTTCCTCCCTAATCCCTAAAACTACATGTCATATAATAGCAGAAGACTCTGACGATCTTCATGCTGACTGATTTTTCTTCTTCATACAAAAGTTTTTTTAAAGTAGCTGTTTCAGTTCATGATCTATATGAATGCATCTGCAACTGCCTGTATATATTACTCATAGAATCACAGGACTACAAGGGACCTCGAACAGTCATCTAGTCCAGTCCCCTGCACTCATAGCAGGACTAAGCAGTGGAGGTTTACAGCTGTCACTTATTCTTTCCTAAAAACTAAGTTCAAATGCTGCCAAAAACACACTTCTGTCTAACACAGGAGTCATTACCATGAAAAAGAGTAATAGGGGAGACCTGTAGATCTTGAGATGAATGTCGTAAGTGAACAAGTCCCCTTTCCAAGGGCGCACGCAAAGATTAGGAATCCAGTCACTAGCAAAATAATAAATACATACAAATGTAACTCTTCTGCCCATCTAAGTTGGCAGCAACAAGGGCCAGGTTCAGTATCTAGGGGTTCCGTTTCAATAACGCAATGCAAAACCAGCTCGAGCCCCCACCCAGTGACCTGGAACAATTACATACCACCCCCTGGGTGCCTCTAAGAGGCAATACTTCCTCTCTCGCAAGCATGGAGTCTGAGTGTAGCAGAAAATGTTTAATAACATGAGGTAAACGACATCAGCATTAAATTGGAAAAACACCACAAACAGGATTCATAACACAAACCATGAACAAAAAAACCCACCCCAGCAAATTGGGCTGTGTCCTTTCCCTTTGGCTCTTGAATCCAGCAACCCAAAAATCACCCAGAGTCCCCAAAGTCCAACATCCCCAAAGTCTCTTGGGTCCAGCAACCACCCAAAGTCCAACAAACCCCAAAGTCTCTGTCCCTGGTCAGTGCAGCCCCAGAGTAAAAGGGGGGCACACAGGGTGTTAAGGGGCCCCTTACATGATCCAAGGCCGGCCGGCCGTCTCTCCGTGGGGTTCCACCACAGCCTTCACCACAAGCCAGTCCACTTCCTGCCGTCCCACGTCTCTACGAGTTGCTCCGCTCCGCTCACCGACCTGTGAGCCACTCCAGCCGTCCCCGCAAACAGCTCTGCTTGCCGTTCCTTGGGCCGCTCCAACCGTCCCTGCAAGGCTCCGCGCCACTCACTGCTCCTCCAGTCGTCCCCACAAATTGCTCCACCAACTGCTTAGCAATATCGCTTTGGGCTCTCCCACTAGTTAACACAGCACTCACTGATCTCAGCTCTTAATAACTTTAGCTCTTTTGTGATTTCAGCTCTTAGCAATTTCAGCTCACAGTAGGGGAGCCCCAGTGCTGGTGCACCATTGGCCCAAAGTGAATTCAGCTCAGCAGCCTGTAATTAGACTCCTAATGAAATCAAAGTTAGCTCTGACATTCAACAAGGGAGAGAAGAGATGTTGCAATCCCTCAAGAGGGAGAAAAAGGAAAAAAAAGGGGGGGAGGAGGGGGATACCATCAGGCACAAATACCTATCCCGAACCTCTCTCAATTCACTGGGTTTTGTAACCCATGCCCCTTGTCAAGCAAGTGCTACTTAGGTAATGGTGAAGGACTCACTTAGTCCGTCTGTCATACAACAGTTCCACTGGCCTCGATTCACAGAATCAGGGTAACAAAACTTTATTCTTCTTGCCCCAATAACAGAGAAACTGGGGATCCCACACCAGCCAAAGTAACCACTTTTAGTTGCTGTTGTTTCATGCCAGGCGAGTGGGTGTGCCTATGCAAACAAGATCAGCCCCTGGAGTTCTTTTCCGCACTCGCCATAATTCACCACCAGATGTCAGGGTAGAGCTCATCCTGACTCTGCTTACACATACATTCAGTAAAAGCTCAAATCAGAAATTCCAGGTCTGCCAACAGCGCTGTGAGTTGCCATCTGTGGCTCCCAATCACAAATGGTAAGCCAACAGTTCTGTGTGGTAGACCCTGTGGCACTTGACCTCTCCTTTTGTTGCACCTGTGCTTTGTAGTACCCAGAAGTACGCTTGCACACTAAAGAACTGACAACGGATGGGCGATGCATGAATCTGGCTCTGAAGATGTCACAAGGACTCTAGGAACTGGAGTCCCATCAATCCACAGTAGATAGCAAGCCACGGGCTAGGTGACTGCACACAGCTTTAAGTGTACATGTCCAAGTGACAGAAGAGCTGGGTCTATTAGGAAGAGGCATTTACAACAATGTGTAGGTTACACTAGGAGCCCCCGTGCAGATATATGCACTAACTCATATGTTCTTCTAGCCCCTCAGCATTAAAAATAAGACCTTACACTCATCTATCCACCCCCACATCCCCCATTCAAGGTGTAATTTATACCCCTTTATATATTATCTAACATCTGGCCTGAAAATTTATAAATGCACCTCAGAGCCATGCACTGCTAACTGCATATCACAAAGGCTGCCAGTTACTACAGGTAAGGGGTAGAGTCCTAGAATGGCACGGGGGAAGAGAGTCCTAATGATAAGACAACCAAACAGAAGAAGAGAGTCTTTATTATCTCACCAAAATACACTTTCCTTTGCCTTCCCACCTAGCTGATCCATGGCGGTGGTATTCGTAGTTTTGTAAGTTAATACCGGCATAGAAATGACCCTACAATGAACAGGCCGGTGTTTTGTTTAACTCTCCCAGTGCCATCTTTGCTTTCCAAATAGTAAAATTTGTTTCTGTGAAGAGCAGCAACTGTAATTTCAGAATCTCACCAGAATAACTGGTTCGCCAATCTCCCTTAGGAACTGATCTTCCACTTTTAACACTCTTCATTGGCCCAGTACAAATGGGAAACATAGGCACTAATTCTGTGGGTGCTCTGGGGCCGGAGCACCCACAGAAAAAAGTGGCTGCTCAGCACCCACCAGCCACCTGCCTATCAGCAGTTCAGTGGGCCCCACCAATCAGCTCCTCCCGGTGCCTCCTGCCCACTGCCGATCAGCTGTTTGGCAGTGGCCGGGAGGAGTGAGAGGAGCAGGGGCAGGAAGAGGTGGGGCGAAGGTGGGGTGCTCGGGGGAGGGGGGGTGGGACAGAGGTGGAAAGAGGCAGAGTGAGGGTGGGGCCTTGGGGTGGAGCACCGCTGGGGAAAGCTGAAAGTCGGTCCTTGTGATGGGGAAGCTGCTAGAAATGACCAAGAAAGCAGTTTGTACTAATTACATTTCGTAAACAGGTTGGCAGTGTAAGTTACATCATTAAAAGGAAACTCAGAAGTACTCCCCATGGCAAGGCAAGATGGATTCTTGTACTATTTTCTAGACCCAGTAGAACATTGTTCAGGAACAGCTTGAACCACATATCAATACTTTTGAATTTAGAGCAGGAGGGCAGCAAACTGTACTCCTACTGAGAGGAAATTATATGCTTCAGATGTTAATGGAGAGATTCTTGTTATTTTGGGAAATAAAGGCATTGCAAAAGACCCTGTATGAATGTATGAGCGCAGATCTTCTGAGAACATACGGAAGTAAAACATTAACAGTTACAATGGTGTTTCTTCCTTGTCTAAGACACTTTACACAGATGTTTCTGCAGATCCAGGTTGTAGATAGTGCTGCTTCTGAAAGCCCTGTTATGTTAAGATACTTGACTAGACATAGAATTGTTGGATCACTGAACAGCCGAAGGACAATATTTTCAAATGTGGGTGCTGGAACTAGGCATCTAAATAAAGACATTCTCCGGATTTCTTTCAGTGTGGGGCGCACCTACAGCTTGTTTTCATTTTAGTGGAAAATGTTCTACCAAACCGGATGTTTGGCATTTTTAAAAGGTACCTAAACAAACACACAGGGGGCAATAAATGGAAAACCCTTTAAAATGCAGCAGCTCAGCTGATTTTCCATTGCCTGGCACCTTTCATAGTCATTTATGTATGTGCAAGGTGAATGCAGAGCTCATTTGCTGGTACTGTACACCTCCTTTGTACAACACAAGGAGCAAAGTGGTAGAGAATCAGGACAAGTATAGTTCCCTGCTATCTCTATACTCATGTAAACAAAATGAGCTCTAACTAGCCTAGACCCATTTTAAAATGTTTTTTTGCCTCAATTGTATTTAAATACATTTTTAACTTCCGTGTTTTCTGTTTTTTTAAATAATGCGTTTCAGAGACTAGTGGAGAATATAATTTCCTGCCTCTGGCACGTCTAACACTTTTTCCTCTAAATTAGTCTGGTACTGAAGCTGGCTGAATAGCTCCTGCTCTGGTTGTTTGAGGCTGACTTATTCTGTAGTAAAATCAGAGTGATATTTGAGTAATATCCAGGCTATTTTTAAATACTCAACCTGTCCTACACTAGGCTCTAATCAATACTGGTAGCTCTCAACTTTGTAGTGACGTGCAGGAGAGAGATGATGTTTGGCTGCTTATCGCTGCACAAACCCACTCAATTTTCAAGCTTTTATTCTCTGTGCCTTATTTCAGAACAAATCTGCTAGGGAGGCAGGGGATTATGTTTGTATGCGAGAAACAGATAATCTTGGATCAGCTAGTGACGGCTCGATTCATGAGTGACCTTGAAATCAGAGGGAGTTCACTTAGGAAGTCGCTGTCTCTTTTGGATCTGAGCCCAAACTCTGTGCCAAATCCTGAGGAGGTCCTTACTCAGTCATGAGCTAGAAGCACTTTTACTTAGAATAGGAGTACTCCTGTTCTTTTTGCGGATACAGACTAACACGGCTGCTACTCTGAAACTTTACTTAGAATGTGTCACTTTCTGGAAGGGAGAGCAGAGCTTGTGGAAAATCTGCCAAAGTGGTTGGGAATTGCTGACAGAGCAGCCGAAGTGGGTAGTGCTGGTTGGGAAGCAGGCATGGCTAGAGCAGCTATAAGATGCACTGATTCAGAGTATTCCCAGAGCGATTTACACCAGGGGGGAGCTTATGGAACCATAGCTACACTTTCTAATGCTGCCTGCAGTAACTCAAGAGCATGAGTACCAACCTCAGGGCAGACTGTTAGGAAGCCGGGCACAAATCTCAAAGTGATAGTGAGTTCTGTACTCAGATTTCATCTACCAATTATCAAGTGTAAACTTCTCAGGAATTATAGCAGCCTTGACATCAAATCAGACAGTGCCCTGGACTACACCCATCTATCTCGCCACCCATGGGCGCATACTTTTGTGGTAGATAGTCCCTTACACCACGAATCACAGCAAAATTCAGGTTACTCCCAGTCCCAAAGGACCAGTCACTTACCCCAGGTCAGTTGCAACTTAGATCTTGCACTAAAAACAATACTTGTAACCAATCCTGTAATAAACTAATAAATCTTCATTAAATAGGAAAAGGAAACAATTATTTACAAGGTTAAAACAGGTAAACATACACAAGCAAATGAGTTACAATCTTAAGTTTCAAAAGGTAATAGAATCTTCTACAGAGCTTACTTATATGTCATGTCCTTTAGCTTGGGCTACCCAAGGCTAAATGCAGCTGGGGAGCCCTTGCTTTTGCCTAGAAAACATGTGCCCCCTCCTCCCCCGCCCCACAAGTCCAAGCAACATAGAGATAATCAGTTCCTACTTGTTAGGGATTTTTATCCTCCCTCCTGCCTTGTGCTCTGAGCTGAAAGTTCAGCTGACAGGAGGAACCCACTTGCATGACTCATCTTCGAGGGAGGAGGAGAGTAGAACAACAAATGTCTTTGGTTACCTTTAACATCCCACAATAGTCTGTGTGGAGTCAATAGACCCTTTCCTGCTAGGAAGGATGTAACACCTTCTGTTGAAGATCAGCACTTCACATTAATTAATGCCTCTCTCCTGTCTGGTGGCTTCTATAGTCGCAGAGGCTCACAATACAACTGTTCAAATATTACCTTACAATACGGGATACAGATGTTATAAATGAGATTAATGCATGCACACGCATTCAAGAAAGTCTAAACACATTCTATCATGCTAAGACCTATTTTAACAATACTAACACACAGGTGAACCAGACTGATTCCAGCTACACATTTCTCAATGTTCAATTGAGACATGGTGACTTTGGCATGAGCTGGCACCTGGTCTACCTGTGTCACATAGTAAAGCATTGTGCACAGTAATGGAGCTCCTTATTAAGCATCTGGTACACTCTGGGCTGTACAGGGGACAAAATGCCCTGTGTTTAAAGTTACATAGCTATGTGGGTGAGAGGAGGAAGGGAACCACCTCAAAATCATTCTCTCATTTCAAATAGAGACAGGCCTAAGCCACGCAGTTTGGATCTGAACTTCTGCAAAGTTCTGAGGTGTTCAGAACAGGGATCTTGCAATGCCTCTCCAATTCCAAAGGTGATATGATACAGTGACAACAGGTTACAGACCAATGCCTCCACTACACTTGTGGGGAAGTCCTTTTGCAGTTTACGTGCAAGCTTGGATGGTTGCATCTCTGACTGCTTTACACCTTATTTTATCATGTTTATTATGGCAGTGCTTAAGAATTAACCAAGAACAGGGCCCCATGATCCTAGGCATTGTACAGAGTAATAGACAAACCAAGCGATCATTGGGATGGTAGCAAAGGTCATGTTGGTTTCACACCTGCACTTCAAATGCTGAATTAGAACTCATCTCAAATTTGGATGCAGATTTATCCGAGGTTCTACAAAGCATGAATATCCCTGCCACAGGTTCCAGGGAGAGAAAAGTCTCCTAGAGACAGTGAAAAGAAGAAAGTATGTCAGAGGGTGGAAGGAAAGCAACCCCAATCCCCACTCTGAGTGAGGCCAGTGCAGCTCATAAACTGGGTTGTACTGACCAGAGAGTGACTTGGCGATGCACTGAATCAGAGCAAACTCTGCCAACTAAACCTGCACTCCCTCAACAGAATCATCAACAGAGGGCAGATGGTGGTAATTCCAGCACCTTCCTTCCCACAAGGTGAACCCATTCATAGAATATGGTTTTCACTTATTGGGACCACTTCGGATTAATCCAGCCCATAGACTGAGTCCCAGTTAACCCCAGATTTAACAGTATCCATCAAGTCACTGGGTAAATATTTCTGAATAAATTGTTCCTTCATGCTGCTTTTATTAGAAAAATGTTTTTTCTAGTTTTACCCACCAGTGATCATATAAAAGCCAATCCTCACAGTAAAGTGGTTGGTGCATGAGAGTCCTTTTTATAACATTGCTTAACATGTTGGAACATGTACAGTGCACTTCCCAATCTATTTTTGCTTTGTTATTAAACGTACTCGTACAGTAAACAGCTTCTTTGAAATCCATTTTCTTCTCATTTTCAGTGGGCTCTGTGTTAGAAAGGGGGAATACACTGATCATTTTCTTTGTCTTCACCACAGTGACTTTGTGTTCTGAAAAAAATCCCAGTGTTGTGAACCCCGATATAGCGTTACTACTGTTAGCTGTAGTGGGAATACACTATAGTCAGAGTACAGACAATCCCCCAGCACTGTAGCCACGGTGTTGTCAAAACTAGCCCAGAGCTTGGCTATTTGACAGAGCCTAAAGCATACAGTTACTGAACATGAGCAACACAGTCTAATATTAGCAGCCAGTAGCCTTGAGCTAATATATCACTTATATTCATAGGCTGACTGTAACTAACAGTCGTTCTAACCCTTTATCTTAAATCAAAGAGCAAACTACCTCCTCTCTGGTAGTGTAGGCCCAGACACCACAAGATAGGGAGAGAGCACAGAGTGGGTATGGGTTCCATACCGTTCCTGTTCCCAAGCAGCAGAGGTCTGTCCAGCTCAGATCCCCCCCCCCCCGACCCCCCAAGGCTAGCCCCAGGCTCTGACTTAGAATTGAGTATCCTTATCTCTAGCTGCCAGCTGATCCCATGACACAAAAACAGGAAAAATCTGCTTTGAGATTTATCACTCATGAATATGGAGGAAAAAAAAGACAAGCTCATCCATAAATGGATCAGGGTAGTTTCCGCCTTTGGATCTGTAATGAAAAAAGGTATCTTTATATAAAATATAATTTTAAGATGGTATAACCCACACACCTTCTGGGTGCGGTGTTCTGCCCCATCTAGTGGCACCGAGACGACCTAAAGAGAGAGATAAAAGGAGTCTGCTCTGCAGCCTTAACTAAGAGCCAGTTGGCTTTTAACTCATGCAGTAGAGCAGGGATCAGCAACCTTTGGCACGCAGCCCGCCAGGGAAATCCGCTGGTGGGCCAGGATGGTTTGTTTACCTGCAGCGTCCATGGGTTCAGCCAATCGCAGCTCCCACTGTCTGCGGTTCACTGTCCCAGGCCAGTGGGGGACTGCGGGAAGTGGTGCAGGCCGAGGGATGTGCTGTTGAAAAAACAGCCTCAGGTTACTTTGACTTTTCTGTGGATTTCCTATTATGTTAATAGGGTTAATAGGGGAGGATACTAATTTTCCACACACACTGATTCGACTTATCCAGGGGTATCCATTGCTGCAGGTGTTACCCACACAATTTAGGACTCCCACCCCCTATCCTCCCTGGGTCCAGAATTCAGAGTCCCCCTATCCTCTCATGGGTACTCAGGGCATAAGGCTCCCATCTTTATGGGTCTGCAGGACCTTTTCCCAGTTGAAGAGCCTTACACAGTAATATTCTTAACCTACATTTATTAACAATTGATCAAGTCAGATATTCTATTGTTTTTTACAGTTTAGATGTGACATGACTCCCCACTTTTAGCTAATGGTTGCTGCTGCTTACTGCAAAAAGGCCTCAGAACACAAAGGGACAGAGGAAGAGTATAAAGCACAACCTATGTGGGGATTTTGAGGGGAGGAGCTGGGAAGATCAGCCCCTGAGAAATTGAAACAGTAGAGAGGTTGCAATGTTTGGATATGACAAGGTTGGAGAGAAGGGGAAGGATTAACTCTGAATTTAAATTAAATCATATCATGGCCAGATAGCAGATCTTTTAGCAGATCCTTGAAAATCCTGTAGGCAAACTAATTTGCTTCTAATCCCACAAACCCTATGAATGATAATTGTTTGGTAGCAGAATAACTAATGTAAGCACAAGGGACCAATCTGGTATCAACTATAAAGCTGTCAGGAATTTTCCATTGAAAATATTTTCCAATGGAAAAAATACATCTGTAAAATTGAAATTTTCTGCCAAGAAAGTCAAAGTGAAATTTTATTTTAGAGACAAGGTGGGTGAGGGAAGATCTTTTATTGGACCAACTCCTGGAAGGACCTGAAGAAGAGCTCTGTGTAAGCTTGAAAGCTTGTCTCTCTCATCAGGAGAAGTTGGTTCAGTAAAAGATATTACCTCACCCACCATGTCTCTCTAACATCCTGGGACCAACATGGTCACAACAACACTGCATATTTTATTTGAATCAGTTTGACCTGAGTTTGAATTTCATTTTAATGAATTTACCCAAAATGTTTAACTTTGAATCATTTAAAAAATAATTAAACTGTATTTCCCTAGTGCATTGCCTTATGGGGGTTGTAGTTCAGACCTCCATTGTCTCCTATGGGCTGAGCTCCCTGGAGGACTACACTTCTCACAGTGCAATATGAAGGCAGCTAACTGAGCTTCCTGGTGTATTAGGGAACACTTGTGTCTCTGGGTGGGTTGCGGAAGATAGTCCATCCCTGATGCTCATTCTCCTGTGTAGGCCAGCCTCCCTGGATTACATCTCCTATGATACACCCAGAGTCAAGTGGGCTGCCAAAGTACAACAAAGTACCATGGCAATTGGCAACACTTTACAAAGGGCTGTTTACAGAGAGTAAATACAACCCACACTCTGTTGTTATTCCTTCTATTACTACTGTCATTTGTTCTGATTTTTCCCCTGTTATGTTAGAGATATTTTGTTAGTGGGAATAAAATCAATAATAGCTGAACTGGAGGAAGGAAGCAGGAAAAAAGCAGACTTACTATGGATATTGTAGACCAAGCCAGTTTTTAAGGCCAGAAGGGACCATTAGATCATCTAGTCTGACCCCCTGCATATTACATAAAAAAGTAAAGATGATAATTTTTTTAACACAAAAGGTATTACCCAACACAAGATAACTATTTTGAACCTCACTATGCTGAACAGGTACCAATTGATCACTGGAATGGTAGTTGGCAGAAAAAAATATTAGCTAATATTTAGGTGGCTTCTAATTATAGTTTCAATTAGACTAGGTTTGCAGCCTCTTTTTATTTGTTTTGCACCAACACTTATGCAAGTAACCAATTTATTTCAGCATAAGCTTTCGTGGGCTACAGCATACAAAAGCTTATGCTGAAATAAATGTGTTAGTCTCTAAAGTGCCACAAGTACTCCTGTTCTTTTTGCGGATACAGACTAACACGGCTGCTACTTTGTAACCTGTCACTTATGCAAGTGAATTTTTGTTCAGACTGATGTTAGTAGAAAATAAATTTCTGACCTGCAGCCGAAGTTTATCTAGAGACAAAACAACTTTTTATGTATTGAAACATTATTTTCAGGAAGAAGTGGAAGTCTGTTATAAAAACTACATCATCAAATCAGGGAACAGAAACAACACCATGTGACTTTCTGACCAATCACACCTGAAATATTGGTAATTTGATATGGATAACTCAGAGGAATATTCACAGCCAACAGTTTGAGAGCCATCCATTGGTTGAAAGCTAACATTTAATGAACAACATGAAATAGCAAACAAATTAAAAATTCAGCCTGTTTTCAAAATGTTTAGAAAAAAAGAGTTAAATTCATTGAATAAATTGCACATTGCAAGTTGACCACTTTAGGACACACTGAGCTTTCATAGGACACTGAGCAATAGGAGCCACAAAGGTACTATCCCAGTATACCCTGAATCTTATGTAAACATTTGTGCACAACTATTTGGGGGGTCACCTGTATAGTTTTGTTCCAAAGACCCTGTATGTTCTGGGAACTGAACACAAATCTTTACAACATCAAGAAACCTAAATATTAGGATTCACTCCCTGCAAAGAACCACTCTGAAATTGTGTAAAAGTTTCGTTCCTGAAACAACTCCATTTGTGCGCAGAAGAATATGCTGCTAGATACGAACACAAAGCTTTTCAAACAATGAAATGAGGACACTTTGCCTTAGGGGGTAGCTGCCTGCTAGCAGAGTGAGTGCCTGTGGCTGCTTCACAATGCTCAGTGCAGTGGTCAAAATGTGCTGTTTGAATTGAAGATGCAAAAAATGGTTCAGTGACATTAGGATTTTTTTTTTTTGGATGCCAAAGGGCCACATCAAACCCATGTTTGATCCGTGGGCCACACTAGTTCTTAAATATTGTTGGTAACTATGGTGCACTGCACTACACTACACAATTCTGTCCAGGCAAGCTATAGCTACCCAGCTATGGGCTGATTTTCAGAGGCATCAAGCAACAAAAGCTCCCAAAGACCTCAGTTGGAGTCGAGCACATCCAGCATGCTTGAACATCAGGCTGATGCTTAAAGTCGAGCAAGGTAGGACCTGATGGAAATATTTGTTTTACTTTAGCCAAGTCACAGCTCCTGCAGGCAGCAATATATTTTACTTTTAAGTAAAGCTATTATTGTTTTATATAGGGGAGATTTCACAGGTCAGTTGAACAGACCGCTACAACATTGATTCAACTATATTGAAGTGACAGCCCGAGAGCTTTTTCTTTCTGGGAGTGGGATGGAAGTTCTTCAGAACTCTCCAAACTAGCCAGGGTCTTCACAACACACTTCTGAAAATAGATTAGCCTGAGACGCTTCATTTCAGCAGTATCAGGGGGTAGCCGTGTTAGTCTGTATCTACAAAAACAACAAAGAGTCTGGTGGCACCTTAAAGACTAACAGATTTATTTGGGCATAAGCTTTCGTGAGTAAAAACCTCACTTCTTCGGATGCATCATTTCAGCAGGGAGCTCTTCAAAACCTTGAGGTCTGGGAGGATTACATTTGTCAATATCAAACCAAGCCAAATTGTTTGGTACACTCTTAATTAGAGCCTTATGTTCAAGATGTTGGAGGCAGCTTCATGGAGCATATCACCTGCTTTCCATCATGCTCCCTATCAGACACCATTCAAGCAGCAGTCCCCCTGAATCAGACCGCGAATCAGAGAGTCAAACCAGCTTTATTGGCAGGGCAGCAGAAGCGTCTAGCTGGAAAATCATAGCACAGGTTCAACTGCAGTGTCTCTCAATGTGTTACCTTCTGAAATAAGCATTAAAGCACTTCAGCTTGTACATTTTTAAAATTTAATAATGCCATATATGCACTGTCTGAGTGACAGAGCCAGCTCCAGCATTTCTGCCGCCCCCAAGCAAAAAAAAACAAAACAAAACAAAAAAAAAAACAAAGCCGCGATCGCGTTCGGCGGCTGCAATTGGAAAAAAAAAAAAAAGCCGCGATCGGCGGCGGCAGTTCAGCGGCAGGTCCTTTGCTCCTAGAGGGAGTGAGGGACCTGCTGCCCCCGAATTGCTGCAGGTGCCGCCCCTCTCCCTTGGCCGCCCCAAGCACCTGCTTGTTAAGCTGGTGCCTAGAGCCGGCCCTGCTGAGTGATCTGCATGCAGTTCAACATCCACTGCTGCCTTAACATTAATGCAGTGGGGGGAGGGGTTGGCGGGGGCGGGGAGAATTTAGTACAATCAAAATGACATTAGAATACATAACTTTCAATTTCTGTGAACATTTTCACAGCTAATGCAAATGAATTGAACAAATTAATTCAAGTGGATCTGACACATGAAAAATAAGTAGAGGCTATCTAATTCAAACCCTTTATTGATATTCTTGTAATTAAATAAGCCTGCATGTAAAAATGGTTTACAACACAAGCAGAATGAGAGTACCTCGGGGGAAATGAACCTCGGGGGAAATGATTTTGACCTCTCCTATTGGACTGCTGTATATAGACAATGTCACAAAAATAAATAATACTTTGCGCTTGTTTGAGCATCTCAAACCACTTTACAAATGCAAAATTAATTTTCACAACATCCCTGCCAGGTAGGTTTTCTTATCCCCATTTTACAACAGGAAAACTGAGGTACTAAGAGCTTAGGTGAGTTTCAGATCCTGGAATAGAACCCAGAACGCTTGACTCTTAGTAAAAGTAAAATGCCTTTAATTTAACGCTGTGGTAGGTATAACTCTATAGGTTAACTATTTGCATCAATTGGATTTGTTTTTTCAAACTTCACTCTTTACGCTTTTCACAAATTGTCCACAAATAGATGATTTTCATCAAATTTGTTCATTGGTGGATGTTATTCAATTACTGTTTTATGCCAATATATTCAGCTGATCAACTGTCACAAACTGTTCATTTGCAATATTGATTTGACTGTTCTTTATTCAAAAACAGAGTCAGGCTGTTTTGATGGGATGAGCTTACCTCTTAGAATCAGGTTGCCAGTGTGAATACATCACAAATTTGAAATTCTCTTACTGTGAACATTCGGCATTCACTTAAAACTCACTGTTTCAGCAAACATTCCTGCTAGTTAAGATTTTTGCTAGGATGTTGATGGAAAGAACACAAGAAGGGCACGGACAATGAACTCATTTTTTAAAATGAGAATATTTTGGCGCTGTTGCCACTCAGTTCACATCTTTAACTTGGCTAAAGTCAGCGTCCACAATTTGGGATACTCATCCAAAGTTCATCTCTTTGGTTTAGAAAGAATGCTGAGAATCTTGAAGCCACATGACTTTTTGCAATGTTGTCAGCTCTTTTGTGGTTTCATTTGGGTTGGAAATACAACAGAATGGCAGAGGCTGTTTATGCAGGATTTTAGTATTTCTGCTTTGGGGCCTGGCCTCAAAACCCAAAGTAGTGCCTGATCCTCGCCACACCCTATTGAAGTCAATGGGAAACATTTCATTGACTTCAGTGGGCTTTAGATCAGGTATATAAGGTTAATCACATTCTTTAGAACTTTACAGCTCCAACTGGGTTTGGTTCTCTTAGTTAATATTAATAAAGTGCTTTGAAAATGTGAAATTCGAAGTATTCTTAATATAATCCCTGGATACCAAAATGTTAGTGCTTCTGCACTGTATTACATTGTATGTAGCGCTCTTCATAACAAACCAATTTTTCTGCAGTCCCAGGGTGCAAAAACAGCAGCTATTTTTACATTTATTACATTCCCTGCCTAATATGCTCCCACAAAAACACATACAGGGCAATAGGCTTTCCTTTGATTCCCAGGAGTAAAAATAGATGCCATGATGTTTCTTATTATAACAGCCATTTCTGCCTCCTGTTTGATTGTTCTGGCTTTTGTACTATATAGGTACACTTGACACCCAATAACATGGTCTGTGTACTTTTAAATTAAGATAGTCTGTTTTTTCTGCAAGGTTAGAGCAAAACACCATTCTTGTTCTGACAGTTACAGCGTTGGGCAGTTGTTTTCTTGTTTAGAAGGATTGATCTTGCATTTCCTACACCTTCAGCCTTTTTCAGATGTTCACTTCCACAAGACGCTTTTGTTGCTGCTGGGATTTTTTTTCTTTTAGTATAAGGGGTGTGATTCACAAAGGTACTTAGGCACTTAAGTCCCCATTTTAGCTCCACTGCAATCCACAAAACTCCCACCATACCCTGCAGATGCCTAAACTCACTTGGCACCTACATTTTCAGGGTAAAAGTTCCCTAGGGACCTAAGTTTCTGCCGCTGGGCATGCATCCTGCTGCCTCCCTCTAGACATCTGAATGTCTATCTCCCACCTAAGTTCCAGAGCAATCCCCCAACTGAG